>NC_133658.1:438685569-438811038 GCF_037893015.1 Macrotis lagotis | reverse complement strand
AAAAACTTTTTACAATGGAGTGGAAGAGAGGACATAATAGGGTCAAAGGGGAAATAACATAACACTCAATTGGAAAGGAGAAGGGGATGGGATAAGTGTGATCAAAGGGAGTGTAGATTGAGGGAAAGGGTAGTTAGTTGCAAATAACTTTTGAGGAGGGACAGGGTGAAGGGGGAGAAAGAGAGAATAGAATAAAGAGGGGCAGGAGGAATAGGATGGAGGCAAACATAGTTAGCAATAGCAACTGCGCAAAACACTTTGAACAAAGTTTCTCTGATAAAGACCTCTTTTCTTAAAGATATGGAGATATGAGTCAAATTTATAAAAAAAAATAAGACATTTTCAAATTATAAATGATCAAAAGAATGTTAAATTTTCTGATGAGAATATCAGTGCTGTCTAGTCATTTTTAAAATTTTTATTTTAGGCAATGGGGTTAAGTGACTTGCCCAAGGTCACACACAGTTAGGCAATTATTAAGTGTCTGTGGCCAGATTCAGACTCAGGTCCCCCTGAATCTAGGGTCGGTGCTCTATCCAATGCGTCACTTAGTTGCCTTATCTAGTCATTTTTAAAAAATGTGTCCAAAGTCCCTAAATTTAAATAATTCTGAGATACCAGCTCATATCTAATATTTTGACTAATTAGAGAGAAAAGGAAAATGACAAATATGGGTAGGAATGAAGGGGAAATGAGACATCAATGCATTGTTGGTGGAGCTGTGAACTCATTTAACCATTCTGCAGAGCAATTTGGATCTATGTCCAAAGGGTTATACAACCAAGTATAGCCTTTGACTTAGTGATGTCTCTGTTTTATATGTATCACCAAAGAGATGAAAAACAAAAACAAATTACCTGTATGAACAAGGATATTTATAGCAGCTATTTTCTAATGGCATGGAATTGGACGTTGAGAGGAAAGACTGAACAATCTGTAGTATGTAATTTTGATGCTCTCAGAGTAGGTTGCTTTCTGAAAACCTAGAAAGACTTACAAGAGCCTAAGCAAGTAAAAAGAAATCAGCTAGGAATGACTTAGCTTTTCTCAGTAATACAGTGGCCCAAGACAACTGTGAAGGACTTGTGATGAAGAATGATATGCATTCTATGAGAAAGAGCTGATGGAGGCTGAATACAGATTTAAGCATCCTTTTCTTTTACTCTATTTTTCTTAATGTTTCTTTTTGATTGGAGTGTCTGTTTTCTTTTACAATGTCATTATTATGGAAATGTTTTGTATGCCAAGATATTCATAACCTATATCATGATACAATGAGGAGATAGGGGATGAGAAAGAGAAAGGGAGAGAATTTGGAACACAAAGCTTTATTAATGAATGTGAAAATTGTTTGTAAATGTAACTGGGACAAAATAAAATAATAAATTAAAATAAAAAAATTTAACATGAAATCATAATAATATTTTTTTAAAAATGAAATAATTGGAGAAGATATACTTGAAAGGAAAGATTTGTTTTAAGAGGTTGCTAAAGTTTCTGAAGGGCTTTATTCTTATAGATTTTGAGGCCTACTCAAACTAGTGCTTTGAAGAGGAGAAGTTTATTCTAATTTCTTTTATTTGGTTGAGAAATTTTTCTTTTTTATTTATTTATTCATATTTTGGACAAATGATGTTTTTTAATACATTACTAAAATATTCTTGTTTAAGAATAAACATAATACCCCCTTCCCCCAAAAAATACAGACCCACATGAGTGATAAAGTAATGAAAAGAGGAAAAATTAAAATAATAGCAATAACAATAATAGTAATAATGATAGGTAAAGCCAGGAGGCTCAGTGGATGGAGCACCAGCCCTGGAGCCAGGAGCACCCAAGCCCAAATCAGGGCCCAGACACCCAACAAGCACACAGCTGTGTGAACCCAGGAAAGCCACCCCAACCCCATTTCCCTGCAAAAATAAAAAAGACCCAAAACAAAATAAAAAAATAATAATAATGATGATGATGATGATGATGATGGTTATGATAGGTGAAGCCGGGTGGCTCAGCAGACAGAGCATTGGCCTTGGAGCCAGGTGCACCAAGGTCCAAATCCAGCCTCAGACACTCAACAATCACCCAGCTGTGTGGCCCCAGGCAAGTCACCCAGCCCCATTTGCCCTGCAACCCCCTCCAAAAAATAATAATAACAATAATAAATGTGCTTCAGTCTCTGTTCCAACACCTCCAGCTCTGTCACAGGTGGATCACATTCTTTAGTCCATCACAAAAGCTACTTCCATATTTTTCCACAGTTGCCATTGCTGATCGCAACTCCCTCCATTCATACTTCCCCACAACCATATACTATATTTTCTCTCTCCTTTCATTCTGTCCCTCTTCTTAAATGTGCTGTAGGGTGCAGCAGACAGATCTCTGGCCCTGGGGCCAAGAGGTCCCACACCCACATACCAACCATTAGTCCCAAAATCCACCCAGCCCTATGGTCCCAGACAGGCCATTCAATCCCAGTCCCTTGCAAGAACTATAGAAGAAAATGTGCTATATCTGACCACTCCCCTGCCACAATTTGATCACTCACATCTCCCCCTTCCCTGGTCCCCTTTCTCTCCTTCTTCTCCTTCTTACTCTAGATGTCTATACTCCATTGAGTATATATATATATATATATATATATATGCTGTTTCCTCCCCTAGCCACCTCTGATGAGAGTAAAGTTTCCCTCATCCCCCTTGCCTTCGCCTGTTCCATATCATTTCAATAGCTCACTGTAATAAAAAAAAATCTTATATGAAATATCTTAGCCTATTGCACCTCTCATTTTTCTTTCTTCCATTTCATTTCCCTTTTAACCACTGATTCCATTTTTATACTATATTATATCTTCAAATTCAGCTCTCTCCTGTGCTTCATCTATAAAAGCTCCTTCTACCTGCTCTATTAAATGAGAAGGTTCATATGAGTATTATCGGTATCATTTTTCTATGCGAAATACATGTAGTTCAACCTCATTAAGTCCCTCATATTTTCCTCTTCTCCTCCAATCTCTATGCTTCAACTGAGTCTTGTATTTGGAGATCAATCTTTCTGTTCATCTCTGGCCATTCCAACAGGAACATTTGAAATTCCCCTGGTTCATTAAAAGTCCATCTTTTTTCCCTGGAAGAGGACATTCAGTTTTGCTGTTTAGTTGATTCTCAGTTGCATTCTGAGTTCTTTTGCCTTCCAGAATTTGCTTCATGTTTGAAAACTTCAGGGAAATTCTTCACCATGTACAAAATATGTAAACCCTTAAAAAGGACATCATTTCTCAAGGACATAAAGGAAATTAGACAGGCAAACAGACAGACAGACAGACAGACAAAGAAGATGCTCATTGCTGATTGGGGAGAAACTCAGACCTTGAACTCATTCCAGCCTCATCTTTCACTTGTCATTGTCCATGGTCTCCTTGGTTCTCTCTTGAAGTACTGCTCCATAGGGCCTGGTTGAGGGAGGTTTATGTCTGGTCTCCTGCTCCTTTTTCCTCACTGTGTCTCTTGCACAGTAATACAGGGCTGTGTCCTCAGCTTTAAGGGAAGTCATCTGCAGCTGCATCATGTTGCTGTTGTCCCTGGAGATGGTGAATCTGCCTTTCACAGAGTCTGCATAGTATTTACCTGTTCCATCACCACTAATAGATGAGACCCATCCAGTAACTACTGAAACTGAATCCAGAAGCTTTGCAGGAAAATGTAAGAGATCCTCCAGGCTGTATCATATCTCCCCCAGACTCTTCCAGCAGAACATCACAGTGCACTCCTGCAAACAGAGTCATTAGAGACAAGAGTCATACAAATATTTTACTTCAAAAAGTTTCTTCAACCAAAAGGCAAAGAAAAATTTACCTTGTAAAATAGTCAGAATGAAAATTCCATTCAGTCCAAGACCCATTGTCCAGGCTCTCCAGTGGGGGTCCTTAGGCAGAGAAAGACCCCACAGAAGATAAGCTTCTCTCCCAGAGCTGCAGGCAGGTTTTTATTGATGTTCATCCTCAGAGGGTGGAGCTCACTTTGCATGTCTTTCTCTCTTTAGCATGGAGGAAAAGAGCTGCCCCCCAGTGTGATGAGTCCTCTCCCTTCATTGCAGAGAGATTTCTGCCAGTAAATTCAAATGTCTTTGCTAAAGACTCAGTGCCTGTCCTCCATGTCTCCAATATATTCTCAGTCACAAGGGAATGTTCATTAGACTTTTCTATGTTCTGATATTTTCCTAGCTTTTTCCAGTGTCATCTCTAATTGCAATCTCACCCTAAGTCTGACATTTTTGATCTTCAGTAGAGATTGAAGCTACCCTGGGAATCATTTTAGGGGGGAGAGAGAGATTTCTACAATTACTTCTTGGCTTTTCAGCTTGCTTTCAGGGTTATTTTTTGTTCATTCTCTTAGTCATGAATCTGTATTTCATGTTTTTTATCACCAGCACTGTTCAAGGTCCTTTATATCCATGCCTTGCTCTGTTGCCATGAGAGAGGTCATTGGGAAGTTTTCAGTTGGAGCAGAAATCATCAGACAATGAAAGTCAAAGCTGGATTTATAGGTTTTGTTTTAATTGTTTACTTTTAACAAAGTTATAGAGAAATAGTAATGATGTAGATTTAGCATAAAAGTCCATTGTATCATGCATACAATTTCCTCTGGAGAGCTGGGTGTTAAAACCTCCCAACTCAGGTAAGCTCATGTCCTTTTTTTGAGTTTGGGGAAGTGAGGCACAACAAAGACTGTTGAATCCTCTAAACCCTCCACAAAGGCCCTGTTATGTTTCTCACAGGATAGATATCCTCTGGAGAATGTAAGAATCTTCTGGAGCTTGGGACCAACTCCAGATTGAGCCTCAGTCTGCAAGGAGCTCCTTCCAGAACAACCAAACCTGCTGTCACCTGCTGTTCTCAGTGTAGGCAGGAAAAAGAACTTCATTTTTTATTTGATTTAGTTCTACTTTATATTACTTCTTTACTCTGGGGAAAAGGGGCTTCTCATGAGTGTCCATTAGAGTGCTGGCAATAGTGAGACTATAAAGTTTTCTATAGTATAAAACCTGAACTGGATCCATTTGTCTCTGTTTCTACTTCCCCTGGTACTTGCCTTAGATTTCCATCATCCTTCATTGTCACACAACTTACAGGGAAAAGAACAATTAAAAGAAACTACTCGAATGGTGTTATTTCTATTCCTACAAAAGATATCTTTGTCTCCCAAGCCTATAATGATTCACTGACCCTTCATTATTTTCAACATATCTGTCAAAATCTTTTCCCCATCATTTACTCTCAGAAGAAGACTATATAATATACCTTGATACCTTCTTTCAAGGCACTTCTCAGTCTTATGTAACCTGTTTCCTGACCTTCCCTCTTGTGTCATCTACATCAGGTCTCATACTTTCCATTGTTTCTCAACATGACTGCCAAATTGATATTTAGCCATACCACTTCCATACTTGATGAATCACTATTTCTCTGTCTTTGCACTATTATCTAATATAAGCTATAATTTTTGCTGTTAATTTTTTTCAGAAACTGACTCCAACATGTCTTTGTTATTTAATTAATTTTCTCATTGAAGTCAGTAGTTCAGTTAAGTTAGCTTCCTACCTGTTCTTTCCATTTGATCCTCATTCTCTATTTCCCTTGTTCTTACAACATCTCACTTCTATTCCCAAAACATCTTTGCTCTTAATCTACACTTATTTTAGTTGTTTGATTCCTTGAAAACTCACCTCAAGTGCCACCATCTACGTCAATCTTTTCTACATTCCTCCATTTTGGAGTGCCCTCAACCCAAGAGTTACCTTCTACTTATTTTTATATAGTCTACTTATTTATGTATATGTTTTCATACAAAGAGTATAAACAGCTTGGAAGTAGGTTGTTTCTTTTTTGTCTTCAGATTCAAGCATCTAGCTCTTGGAATATTGAAAATGCTTAATAAATGAGAGTCAGTTGTTTGACTGATGGAATTTAGAGATAGTTCAATATTTGTTAAGAATTCTAGGCTGGAGGATGGCTAGGTGGCTCAGTGGATAAAGCACCGGCCTTGGAGTCAGGAGTACCTGGGTTCATATCCAGTCTCAGACACTTAATAATTACCTAGCTGTGTGGCTTTGGGCAAGCAACTTAACCACATTTGCCTTTCAAAAAAAAAACTAAAAAAAATAAAATTAAAAAAAAAGAATTCTAGGCTAGGGAGCAGGGTGGAGTCAGGAGAACCTGAGTTCAAATCCAGCCTCAGACACTCAATAATTACCTAGCTGTGTGGCCTTGGGCAAGCTACTTAACCCCATTTGCTTTGCATAAAACCTAAAAAAAAGAATTCTAGGCTAACATGGGAATGGGAGAAGGAATGAAACATGATATAAAAATGTGAAAATCAAATACTTATTAAAGGATTATTGTTGAAAACTACTTTCGCATGAAATTGTGGAAAAATATAAAATAACAAAAACAAAACAAAATCTAAATTCATTTTAAGGCAAGCAAGCTCGATAGAGCTAGAAACTAATCAGTTTGCTGATCACTCATAGCACCTAAGGATTCATGATGAGAAAAATTACCTGTTTCTGTATAAAGAGGTGTGAAGACTGAGGCATATTTTTTAAATTTTGATTTGATTCGTTGTTTCATTGTGTATTTGTTTTGTTCTGCTTTTTTTATACAGCTGTAATTGGAATTGGTTTTGCTTGACTACACATTTGTAACAGGTTTTATTTATCTTCTTTTTTTAAAATGAGGGGATAAGTTTGAAGCAAAAATAAAATTTAAATTAAAAAAAATTAAATAAGATTCTAGGCTAAGATGACAAAAATGAAAAATAATCAATGTTAGAGAGGATTTGGGAAAACTTTGAGACTAATAAATTATTGGTGGAGTGGTGAATTAATCCAACCAATTTGGAAAGAAATTTGGAACTTTGTACAAAGGGAAATAAAACTGTATAACTTTTGATCCAGCAATAACTGCTAGATTTGTATCTCAAAGATATCATAAACAAACAGAGACTCACATGTATCAAAATATTTATAGCAAATCTTTTTGTAGTGGTAAATAGTTGGAAATTGAGGGGATGACCATCAATTGGGGAATGACTGAATGATTCATTGTAAATGAATGTTATGGAGTACTGTTGTTCTGTAAGAAGTCATGAGCTGATGAACTTTAAAAAAAGACTAAAATTATGTTATAAAATTAAAGTCATCAAAACTGCCTGGTATAGGTGAAAAAAATAGGGTAATGGACCAGTTAATTAAGATAGATATAAAAGAAACAGTATTAAATGACTTAGTAATTTACTGTTTGACAAACCCAAAAACTTTAACTTCTCTGGTAAGAACTCAACATACACTGCTGGAAAAACTGGAAAATAATATAGCTAAAAAGCTAGACTTAGGCTCATATCTCTTGCCATAAATCAAAATAAAATCAAAATGGGCATAGGATTTAGATATTAAGGGTAGCACCATTAGACCATGTAAGAAAACAAAAAGTACTCTATCTTTCAGGTCTATGAAAAGTGGAGAAATTTAGGACCAAACAAAAAAGAGAGATTATAAATTGCAAAATTAATTATTTTGACTATATTAAATTTTTAAAAATAAAATAATTTTACAAATAAAATCAATGCAGCCAATATTAGAAGAAAAATTGAAAGCGGGGAAATAATTTTCACAGCTAAGATTTCTGACAAAGCACTTATTTCTAATATATATAGAGAACTGAATCAAATTTTTAAGATTACATGTCATTCCCAGTTGATAAATGATTAATGACAAAACAATTTTTAGATGAAAAAATTAAAGCTCTCTCTCTCTATATATGTATATATACATGTATATCTATATACATATATAAGTCAAATGAAAAAATTTACCATATCATTATTGATTAGTGAAATGCAAATCAAAAAATCTCTGACATACGTATCAGATTGGCTCAGATGACTGAAAAGAAAAATAATGTCAGAGAGGATGTGGGATAATTATTACCTTAATTATCTGTTAGTGGAGTTGTGAACTGATCCAGTCATTCTGGAAAGAAATCTAGAAAGCAAAAGAGCAATAAATCTTATTATACCCATGTACCCAAAAATACCAGTGCAAAGTCAATATGCCAATGAAATCATAAAAATTGAGAAAATTACAACACGTTTAAAAATATTTGTAAGATGCCAAATTTTTGTATTCTCAAAGAAATGGAAATTGAGGCGATGCTCATCAACTGGAGAATGATATTTTTCTATAAGAAATTATGCATGGTTGAACTTTAGAGAAGCATGGAAAGAATTACATAAAATGATGCTGAGTGAAGAAAAGAGAAACAAGAGACGATGGTGTACCTTACAGCACTGGGAAATTATCAACTATGATGGACACAGCTCCTCTCAGGAGTTTAGAGACTAAGATAGCCCTAAGAGACCTGCTATGGACAGTACCATGCAAATCCAGGAGAAAAAGTCACATAGTCTGAATGCATACTATCTTCACTTTTAAAAATTTCTTTTATGTTTTTCCTTCCTTTCTCATAGTTTTTTCCTTTTTCTTTAGTTCTAATTGCTCCTTTACAAAATAAGTATAGATGAACTTGTTAAACATGAATTTATATGTGGAACTTTGACCAGAGTGTTCACTGCTCTGAGTGGGGGGAAGGGAGGAAATGGTAGAAAACATGGAACTCATAAATTTGAAAATGAATGAATATTTTAAAACTACCATTTCATGCAATTGGAAAAATAAAATAACATTTCAATTTAGAAAAAGAAATTAAATAATCCATCAATCAATTTATGGAAAAACTCCCAGATCCAGATGAACTCACAAATGAATACCACCAACATTTAAAGAACAATTATTTAAAACATATTTTAAAACATAGGTAGCAAAGGAGTCCTATACAATTTCTTTCATGACAGCAATATGGCGCTGATATATATGTAAATATATATGTATATATATATATATATATATATATATATATATCAGGAAGAGTGAAAACAGAATATAAAACTATGTAATAATTTCCTTCATTAATATTCATGCAACATTTTAAAATAAGATACTAATAAGGATATTTAAGCAATTTATCACAAGAATGTTACACAATGACCAAGTAGGATTTATATCAGAAATATAAAGTATGTTTGAAAGTAGAAAGACTAATTGACAGTGACAAAACCAACAAAAATCAAATGATTATCTTGAGATAACCAAGAAGCTTTTGACAAAATATAGTACTCCTATTTAAAACAGCAAAGATTAAAAGTAATAAATGGGGTTTTCCTTAAAATGATAAGGAGAATTTGTTATGCGGGATAAACTAGAGGTATTCCCAATAATATCAGGGTTAAGCAAGTATTCCCATTATCACCCTAAATTAATATTGTATTAGAAATGATACCTATAGCAATGGGAAAAGAAATAGAAATCAAAGGAATTGGCAAATGCAATGAAGAATCAAAAGTATCACTCTCTGCAAAGGATATGATGTTATACTTGGAGAACCCTAAGCAAATCAACTAAAAAATAGTTGAAATAATTAACAACTTTAGTAAAGTTGCAGGATACAAAATCATCAGCATTTCTATATACCACCATCAAAGTCTATCAGACAGAGGTAGAAATGAAAATTCAATTTAAAGTAACTTAAGCAATATAAAATACTTGGACCTTTTCCTGTCAAGACAAACTCAAGAATTATATTGGCACAATTATACAACACTTTTCACACAAATTAAGTCAAATCTAAATTATTGGGAAATTATTCAATGCTCATAAGTAGTCTGACCAATATAATAAAAATTATAGTTCTTTTTGACTTATCTTACATTAGAATACTCTGAAATTATACTTATTCAGTGACATAACAATCAACCCCCAAAATTATTTCATAGAGCTAGAAAAAATAATAACAAAATTTTTATGTAAGAACAAAAAGTCAAGAGAATCATTGAAATGTAAAGGAAAGTTAACTAATTGGATGAAATCTAAAACTGTATTATGAAGCTGTAATTAATAAATTTGCTAAGAAATACATAGGTAGAACAATAGAATGAATTAAGTACATTCAAAATTATGCTAAATGATCACAGTAATCTAATTTTTGATAACCCCCCCAAACCCAAGCTTTGGGTGGAAAAACTTATTATTTCACTGGGAATGTAGACAGATCTTTTTATAAAAAAATTTCCAAGATATGGGAAGTCAATTTTTAACTTTTTATGTTTCAATTTCCAAATTTTATCTCTCCCACCCTCCTTATCCCCTTCTTTGAGATGAAATCGAATGTAGGAAGAATGTAAATGTATGTTATATATGTATATATGGGGGTATATGGGTTTTGGAGAGTGTGGGGGTCTATGTACATCAGCTATGACATTTACATATTAATAACTTTTTGCAGGAAAATAGCCAAAAATATTAAGAAGGAAGGAAGGAAGAAGGGAGGGAGGAAGGAAGGAAGGAAGGAAGGAAGGAAGGAAGGAAGGAAGGAAGGAAGGAAGGAAGGAAAGAAGGAAAGAAGGAAGGAGGGAAAGGAGGAAGAAAAGTAGGAAGGGAGGAAAGAAAGGGAGGGAAGGAGGGAGGGAGAGAAGAAGAAAAAAAAAGCAAACAAAGAATGAAAGAAAAACAAACAAAACACTTGACAAAAAATGAAACCAGAAGATAATATGGTAAAAACTAAGACAAACATATCAGATAGTATATCAAGATATGGTCAAAATGCATACATGACTTAGACATAAAGACTGATGCCTTCAGAAAACAGAAAAGAACGTTTTTAGTACTAAGAAAGCACTTGAAAGCTTTATGAAATATAGAATCAATAAATTTGATTATATAAATTTAAAGTTTTGACACAAATAAAAATGTGACCATGATTAAAGAAAAAAAGAATACAGAAAACTGAAAAAAAATTTAGCAAATGATAAAGGCTTCATTTCTCAAATACAGAGAACTGATTCAAATTTATAAAAATGGAAGTAATTCCTCAATTGACAAATATTCAAAAGAATTTAAAGAGCCAGTTTTCAGGTAAAATAATCAGTCATATGAAATAATCATATAAAATATCCCTAAATTCCTTTTGATTAGAGAAATGCAAAGTAAAACAACTCTGAGGGACAACCTCATATCTCTCAGATTTGTTATAACAAAAGAAAGAAGATAAATGTTTAAAATATGAAAATATTCACTGTTGTTAGTGGGGTTGCAAACTGATCCAACCATTCTGGAGAGCAATATGGAAGTATGCCCAAAGGAATATTGTAAGTACTTAACAAATGAATGTTAATTGATTGATTAAATTGAGATGCAGTTCAATCTTTGTTAATAACTCTGCTCATAGCTAAGAAGACAAAAAAGGAAAATGATCACTGTTGATGAGGATGTGGATAAATTGGGATACTAATTCACTGTTGGCAGAATTGTAAACTGTTCAACATTCAGCAGAGTAGTTTGAGACTATACTCAAAAGGGCATTGAAACTGCATTCCCTCTCATCCAGCAATATCACCACTAGATGTGTATCCCAAAGAGCTCATAAAAAATAGGACAAGACCCACACATGCAAAAATATTTATATGAACTCTTTTTGTAGCGACAAAGATTTGGAAATGAGGGGGTATCCATCAATAGGAGAATGACTGAACAAGTTATGGTAAGAATGTTATGGAATACTATTATTCTGTAAGAAATCATGAGTGATCAGACATTTTAAAAACATGGAAAGACTTGCATGAATAGATGTGTAGTGAAGTGAGCAGAACCACAAGAACATTATATACTTTATCAGCAACATTGTGTGATGAATAACTGTAGTGGACTTAGGTCTCCTCAGCAGTTAAATAACCAGACAATTCCAAAGGGATTGTGATGTATACCATCCACATTCATAGAAAGAACAATGGAGTCTGACTACAGACCAAAGCATAATAGTTTCCATTTAAAAATTTTGTTTTGTGCTTTATGATGTTTTTTACTCTTTCATGAATTTTTGTCCCTTTTGGCTCTGATTATCTTTTACAATATGACTTATACAGAACTATGTTCAAAATAGTTATTTATTCTAGTATAAACTAGTACAGATTACCTGTGGTCAAAGGCAATCGGGAGGAAGAAAAGTATGAAACTCAAAATCTTACAAAACATGAATGCTGAAAACTATCTTTGCGTTTAATTGAAATAATAAATTTAAATAAAAAAAAGAATTCTGCTTACAGAAGTTCTCCAAGACAGAACAGTTTTAAAAGATTATACCTGATTGAAATAACTATGAAAGTTTTGAAGGAGTGGAGGTCTGAGAAAAAAAAAATTCTCATCTGAAATACCAATATTCCCACTCAGATGGTGGTCCTGTACACCAAAGACTCTCCAGGCAAATGAATTACTTCCAAGGCTCCATATTTTTACACGGTGAGAGCAAAGGGCTTCATTAGAAAAATGCCCAGGTCTTCACAATTATATCATGTGGACTTAGAAGTTACCTATATCACCAGCTGTCACTGCAGCACACTTACTCTTTCCAGAGCACAAAGACTGAAACCTCTGATTTATGACCCTTTTAAACCCTAAAATATCGCCAGAGATTCCAGAGAGATAGACAGAGAAGCAATCAGAAAGACAGACCAAGAAACAGTACATAAACATACAAAGAGAGAAAGAGATATAGAGACAAAGAAAGAGACATAGAAAGAGAGAACAAGGAGAAGAGGGAAGGGGGTGGGTGGGGGTGGGTTCAGGGACAGGGAGAAGGGAGAGCAGGAGAGATTCATGCACTGTTTCCAATACTTAGTTATCACAAACAGTTTTGTTATAAATATTTTGGGGTATAGTTTTGCACAAAATCACAGTGTCAGTTTCTTTGGTTTTGGATATGATTAGTTGGTTACAAGGGTTTTTTTTCTTTCTTTTTTAATTGGGAGAAGGGAACAAAGGGGTTAGCTATGGGGACAGAAAAAAAAAGAAAAGGTAAAATGATAAAGTTTTTGAAATGTTATTAAAAATATGAAGGAAGTTCAGAAAGAAACAGATAAAAAAGACAATAAGGAAAGTAAAATTCTGCATTGATATACTTTTTAAAAATGGAAAAGATCTAGAAATTTATACAAGATGTACTTTATTCATCCTATTGCAAATGTATATACATATATAAATGTTTATATATTCTTATATTCATAATGTGTATCCTGCTCAGATATCAAAATAAGAAGTCAGAAATGCTTTCTTCCACGGTGTTATTGTAGATTTTTTTTATACAAATCATGACAGTAGATACACTGGAGACATAATATCAAGTTGAAAGACTCCCACAGCATGGGGTCTTCAAAATAGCAAACTGTGAATTGTAGTTAATTATTCCTCTTTGGGCGTCCCCCAAATATGCATCCTAGTTCTTCATCAAACTATTGAGAGGTGCTTAGTGTATTATGGCTAACCTCTGAAATCATCATGGTTATTGAAAATTATACTGAGCAATATTCCTAATTTTGCCAACATTTATTGTTTTCTTTATATTGTTGTCATGGTAGAAATTGTTCTGCTTCTGATAACTTCACTATGAATCAGTTTCATGACATCATATTTATATACCACAACTTGTTCACTCATTTCCCAGTTTTTGAACCACCTCCTCAGATTCCCACTTTTTCAAATAGGTATTTGCTTAGAATTAATATATCCCTTAATCTACCCTCCCACTATTTTTTTTTTGCTTCTTCCTTTTCCTCCTTTTCCTCCTATTTTCCTGTTGAAATGGGTGGCATAATTGACAGAATACTAAGCTGGGAGTCAGAAAGACCAGAGTTCAAATCTAATTTCATATATCTACTAGCTTGGCATGTCATCATTGTTTGTCTCATCTGAAAAATGAGCAGCAGGATCTGTGCCTTTGCCAGAAACAAAAACAAAAACAAAAAAAAAACAAAATGAGTTCAAGAATTGGTCACAAATAGAATTATTAAAAAATTTTGTATTCAGTGCAGTGTATGTGTTTGAATTTTCTTTACTTATTTAGACAATTCAAATAAGAATGAAGTACAGGTCTCAGCTATTCCTTGATGGCTTTGTTTATCTTGTATACCTTATTATATGACTCAGTTTTCAAGAGTCTTTATTCCTTTGCTCCCTTGTGTTACAATTATTCTTCCCTTCTCCATTTTTCTTTTAGAATCATTAAGGTATAATAGACATCTAATTAGGCTTTCTCCCCTAGAGGTGCAATCTCCCCATAACTGAATGCTTTTTTTTGTTATCCCCTAGTCTTTCTTTTTTTTTCTTTTATTAACAATTTATTTGTTAGCATTTTGTTTGTTTTGCAATTATATACAATAGTATTATCTAGCTATCATTTCTTTGTAAGGTGTTGAAGTTTACAATTCCCCCGCCCCCATAGAAGGCTGTCTTATAGTCTTTACATTGTTTCTATGTTATACATTGAGGTAAATTGAATGTTATAAGAGCAAACACAACCTTCCCCCCCAACCCAAGAAAATGAAAGACCTCAAAATTAGAGAGAGAGAAAAACATTGCACTTCAGTCTGTGTTCAGATTCCAATGGCTCTGTCTCTGGGGTGAGTTGTTTTCTTTTATCTTAAGTCACCAGAGAAGTTGCTTCAATATTTTTCCCACAGTGGCTATTACTAGCTGTACCTCCACTCTATTCCTCCCCACTCTCATTTATTTTATTCGCTCTCTCCTTTCTTCATGGCCCTGTCCAAAATTGTGTTGTATCTGAATTAACTCTCCCTCGATCTTTGCTCTCTTCTATCATCTATTCCCCCCTTCCCTTCTTCCATTCGCCCTTATCCCATCCCTTTCTTCTCATTTTTCTCTAAGGTAAGATAGATTTCCTCCCCCCTATTAAATGTGTGTTATTTTCTCTCTGAGCCATTTCTAATGAGAATGAAGGCTCACTCATTCCCCCTTGCCTTTCCCCCTTTCCACTCCATTGAAAAAGCTTTTTCTTGACTCTTATGAGAAATTTCTTAGCTTCTTATTCAGCTCTTTTCCCTTCCTCCTAGTACTTTCCTTTATCAGTCATTGACTCCATCTTGTTACTATATTATACCATTATATTCTGCTCCTTCCTATGTCCTGTCTATATATGCTACTTCTACCAGTTCTAATAAATGAGAAAATTCCTATGAGTTATCAAGAATTTCTTCCCATGCAGGAATAGAAGAGTTCACTATCATTAAATTCTTCATAGTTAGTCTTTCTATTACACCCCCTCTATGGTTCACCAGAGTCCTGTACTTGGAGATCAAACTTTCTGTTCAGTTCTGGTTGTTTCAATAGGACAGTTTGAAAGTACCCTGTTTCACTGAAAGTCCATCTGTTCCCCTGAAAGAGGATGTTGATTCTCATTTGTAAACCAAGATCTTTTGCCTTCTGGAATATTATATTCCAATCCCGATGAGGCCTTAATGTAGATGCTGCCAGAGCCTGTGTAATCCTGACTATGGAGCATCAGTAGTTGAATTGTTTGTTTCTGGCAGCTTTTAGAATTTTCTCTGATTTGGGAGTTTTGGAATTTGGCTATAATATTCCTGGAAGTTTTTCTTTTGGGATCTCTTTCAGGAGGTCACCAGTGAATTCTCTCAATTACTATTTTACCCTCAACTTCTAGGATCTCAGGTCAATTTTGCTGTATTATTTCTTGAAAAATGAAGTCTAGGCTCTTTTCCTGATCATGGCTTTCAGATAGCCCAATAATTTTTAATTTAATTTATTTATTATTTTTATTATTTAATTATTATTTAATTTGTTTTTGAGGACAGTTGTTTTTCCAATGAGATAGTTCACATTTTCTTCTAATTTTTTTCTTTTTTCTAAGTTTTATTTCTTCCTGATTTTTTGCAAAGTCATCAGCTTCCTTTTGTTCCTTTCTGCATTTGAATGAGTTACTTTCTTAAGAGAGCTATTTTAATCTCCTTTTCCAGTCTACCAATTCTGGTTTTTAAGATATTCTTTTCCTCATTTGCCTTTTGCTTTGCTTTTTCCATTAGGCATAAATTGGTTTTTAACATATTTTCTTCAGTATTTTTTTTTGTATAACTTTAATCAGGCTGTTGATTTGGTTTTCATGATTTTTCTGCATTGCTCTCATTTCTCCTCCTAATTTTTTCTCCATCTCCCTTAATTGTTTTTCAAACTCTTTTTTTGAGCTCATTCATAGTCTGAAGCTATTTTCTATTTCTCTTGAGGTTTTAGATATGGAAGCTTCGATTTTGTCATCATCTGAGTATGTGTTTTAATCTTCCATGGGACTAAAGTAGTTCTCTATGGTCAGATTATTCTTTTTCTGTTGTTTACTCATTCCCTCAGTCCAAGGCAGCACTTCCAAGTCTTTGGAGTTTTTTTAAGGGGGTGGGGATACACCACTGGGACCTTTATTCCTCCAAGGTCTTATGTTCTCTAGTCTGTGCTTTGATATGTAGATGGCCCCCGTACTTCCGTCAGACCTGGAGCTATAAGGAGGGATACAGCTTGTCTACTTAGCATGGAAACCCAAACTGCAACCTGGATCTGATTGTAGGCCAGCAGCAGAGTCCTACCCTGAGGGAGAACAAAGAGATCTCTGTAGACTTCCCTTACCATCTCTGGGGGTTTAGGCTGCTTTCTCCAGATTCTTGCTGCAGATTCTGCCTGATGCTCCTCACTCCACACTCATTCTGGTGTAGCAGAGTCTCTCCCTGCTCCTTCAAGTTGTTGCTGGTGATCTCTGGGCTGGGCTGGGCTGGGTCGCATTGTGGCTGTGGCTTTTTTCCATGGTGAAACATACCTTTCCCAAGGAACTTCTAAATTGTCTTGAACTGTGAAAATGTATCACTCAGTCTTTCTGTGGGTTCTGCCCCTCTGAATTTTGGCTAGAGTCATAATTTGTTGGCTTTTGTTTGGGGGGAAGGAGTTCCTGGGAATTGCTACCTTCATGACAGCATCTTAGCACTGCCCCCCAATAGTTTATCATTATTTAGTTTTATGTCCCTGCTTATGATAAAAGGAAAAGGAAAGACAGAGAGAGGAAGGCTGGTAGCAGATGTTTATACAGTGTCTGCTATGTTGAAGGAACTCTGCTAACTGCTTTTTAACAAGGCTAACTCATTTTATCCTAACAACAATTCTATTTTACAGGTGCCATTATTGTCTCCAATTTATAGTTGCAAGAACCAAGACATAAAAAGGTTAAGTGATTTGCCCCAGAGTTACAAAGCTGCTGTGTGAGGCCTGTTTTGAACTCAGGTTTTCCTAATCCCAGGCCAAGTCTTTTATCCATTGTACCACTGGGAGGTTCTAGAAGTTGATTTCAGAGAAAGAGAATTTTTCATTCATACTTGCATTTTTGGCTCTCTGAATTCTATATTTGACCCTCAGTGTTTCTACATGACTCTGGGCTTTTAATAGGACCTTTTAAAAATCCTCCCTTAAATTAAAGATTCATTTTTCTCGTATTAAGTTTCTGCTCCATTTTGATGGGTAAACTCTCCATGGCTATAAACTTTAGGAAGTTTCCCTCTTCTTTATAGCTTCGGCTACTAAATCATTCATGATCATGACTGAAGGCTCAGGTCTTGAATTCTTTCTCGTTGCTTGTAGGACTTTTTCCTTGTTCTGGAAGTTCTATATTTTGGCTAGAATATTCCTGAAAATTTTAATTTGGTGTTTTCTCTCAAGAGATGATCAATGTATTTGTCCTCTGCTTCTTTTTTAAATTCATTCATATTTCTTTTTAGAACTTATTGGCTCTTTTTAGGTTTCTGCAAGGCAAATGGGGTTAACTGTCTTACCCAAGGCCACACAAGTAGGTAATTATTAAGTGTCTGAGGCCAGATCTGAACTCAGGTACTCCTGACTCCAGGGCCTGTGCTCTATCCACCGCTTCACCTATTCACCCCTATTTTCCTTCTTTTTTAATAGGATTGAGCTCATCATTTCTTTTAGCCCAGCAGTATTTCACTCCAATTAAATACCACAATTCTTTAGTTATCCCCAAATCATAGGTATCCCTGCAGTTTCCAGGCTTTTGACAATGGGAAGTGAGTTGTTATAAACATTTAGAACATGTATGTTCTTTTCCCTTAATTATCCTCAAAAATAGACCAAGTACAGATGTTGCTGAATCAAAGAGTTTAGGAAGTGTGATTTTTGGGTATTAATCCAGATGACTCTACAGAAAGGTTGGATCAGTTCACAATTGCACTAGACATGAAGTAATATCCCATTTTTCCACATCCATTCTAACATTTGTCACTTTCCCCTTCTATAATTTTAACCAATCTGATAGGTACAAAATAATATTTCAAGGTTGTTTCTCTCTGCATTTCTCTAATTAGTAATGATTTAGAGCATTTTTCATATGACTATGAATCATATTGATTTCTTCTGAAAATTATGTATTCATATCCATTTGCTCAGATTTTTATACATTTGAAAAATTTCTTTATGTATTATAAATATGAGATCTTTATCTGAAAAAATATCTCTATAAATGATTTTCTAAATTTCTACTTTTCTTCTGATCTTGTTTCCAGGATGTTATATTTATTCATTGTATACTTCTTTGTTCTCTTTCTCTTACTTATTCTGAAATTGTTCCTTATTCATAAGTCTGAAAAGTAATATGATCCTTGTTCTCATTTTCTTATAAAATATCTTTTTAAACCTGTCATTGCCCCACTTCCTGCTATACTTTCCAGCATTCACAACATTTTTTTCAAATAATTAACTTTTATCCTAAAATCTAAAATCTCTACACTTATCAAGTGCAAATGATATTTACTTATTGCTATAGATTATGTATTTACTCACTTCCATTGATCTATCATTCAATTTCTGCCAGTTACTTTTGATAATTACTGACTGATAATAAAGTTTGTGGTCTCATCCTGCCTCATGGTTTTCTTTCTTTTTTCCTTAGCCCGAATCCCTCATAAACAAAATGGCATAAGTAAACATGTTAAACAAAAATGTTTACATACAACTTTTACTAAACTATTCTTCACTGAGGAGATAGTGGAGGGAAGGGAGGTGGTAGAAAAATATGTAACATAAATACACAAGTGCATGAATGATTAAAAACCTTCATAACATGAAATCGGAAAAATAAAAAAAGAACTTATAAATATTTTTGTACCTATTCAGGTTTTACCCTTTTTAAAAAATCTCTTTGGGATACAGACCTAACAGTGGTATTGTACAGTATGCCTTTTAAGAGTTTTTAATAAAAATGAATGTGAATATTAGCTAAAGCTTTTTCCTGCATCTACCAAAATAATTGCATGATTTATAAAAAAATTCATTCCTAGACTCAAATTAATAGTTTATCCTATATTAATTTGACAATATATTGTTGAAATCATTTAACCACATTTTTCTATGGGATTTTTGCATCCATAGATATCATTATATTTTCTATAATTCTCTTTTCCCACTTTTGCTCTTCCTTGTTAAAACATCAGTATCATATTTGAATAAAAGAAATTGGCAAGATCCTTTTTTTAAATTATGTTGTCTAAACACTAAAATAATTTCCTCTCTGAGACAATTTAGGAATTTCTCTTGATCACTCTCATCCACAACCTGCCACCAAGCAGAACAAAAAAACAGTAGAATTTCATGGGCTTCTAGGTGAATAGGAGTTTTTTTATCCAGAAACCTCTATCCCATGGTCAAAAAAGAAACTGATCCTCTTCAACCCAAGTCTGGGATTTCTCTAGTATAGTATTCCATATAATGTATTTAATGTTGGAATTAGTGGATTGTTAAATATTTGATGAAATTCACTTGTAAATTCATCTGGATACTTTTATGAAGTTCATTTATAGTCTGTTCAATTTTTTTTCTAAAATATGTTTATTTAGATATTTTATTCATCTTCTGCTAATCTAATTAATTAATAATTTTGTAAATATATTCACTTGCTTCACATAAGTTGCTAAATTTATTAGCAAATAATTTCATTTAATTATTTGCATATAATTAGACAAAATTTCTTCTTAGGTTTTTTAAGTTCATCTTCAAAAGTTGTATATTTACCCTAGTCATTTCTGATTCTATTGATTTGGTTTTGTAAAACTCTGTTTGTTAAAAATCAAATAAATTCTATATCTATTTTACATAACCAAATACTAGTTACTTTTATTAATTCACTTGGTTCTTTCAACTCTCAATTGTAATATTTTTACCTTTAATTTTTAGGATTTTCAAATATTTAATTGTAGACTTTTAATTTGTTCTTTGTCTAGTTTTTTTAAATTGTATATTCAACTTGCTAAACTCTTCTTTCTCTGTTTTATTGTTAGAATCATCTAGTGATATCCACTGATCTCTAATCATTAATTTTACTGTATTCAGAGATCATGTCTGACCAACCCTGCAAGGACTAGCTTCTAGAAACAGTAGGGAGAACTTCAGTCTCTCCTGAATCAGTATCACCTTTTTTCTGCAGATAAAAGTTGGTGAGGGAAAGTTTTTTGAGACTTTGGGTGAGGTGAAAGGTGAAGTGAAATTTCTTGAAAGGAGTCTGTCTCTCACTGGGCCTACTGTGTGTTGAGTTAAGGACATTGGCCTGGAGGTATTCATAATTAATGAAGATGAAACCTCAGTCTCTGGAGACTAGGAGGGTCTCTCAAGATGTTTTAGGATGATTTTATCCATTTATTTTACCTGTTTCATGTTCTATTCATGGAGATTTTTGTCTATTATGTAGGAAATTTGGAGGATCTGGAATTTTCTGACTTACTCTGCCATTTTCTCAGCATTCTCAGAAATCTATTTTATATATATCTTCTCTTCTGAACAAATAGGGGATGACAGGGATATCTTCTTATTCAGGGTTATGAAGTCCATGGTACACTGTGAGGAGCATTATCTATTTGTA
Organism: Macrotis lagotis; assembly: GCF_037893015.1. Lineage (NCBI taxonomy): Eukaryota > Metazoa > Chordata > Mammalia > Peramelemorphia > Peramelidae > Macrotis > Macrotis lagotis. The sequence goes on along the minus strand of NC_133658.1, from coordinate 438,790,172 downwards.
GTAGTGTATTTTTCCCTCTCATACAAAACTTGGCTTCCATTGACCTGTGCTTTCTCAAAAAGTTTTATAAAAATATATAATTCAATTTTTCCCCTGAAAACAAATGAGAATCGTTTACATGATCTCTCTTCCAGTATTGCTACTAGGTAATTTGAAGTCAGAAGCAAAGCAGAAATCTTAATGGCAATTTTCCTTTACAAAATAATATTTCCATTTTCTTTGATGATGATTGGAATTCCTATAAATGTTAATGAAGAAATATACTTCCATAATCTGAACAATTCCTTCCACAATTTCATCTGAATTATTCTGGGGATGAATTTGTCTGCCTTCCATAAATTCACAACTTTCCCAATTTAACTTCTCATTGTCATGTCTGATAGTCCTTGTCATGGACCTGATGTAGTTGGACCTCACATAATGACCTAGGGTGAATAAGGAAAAAACTTCTCAAAGACTCCTGATAGAGTTATAGGGAGAGCCAAAATTTAATAAACAGATACAAGTTACAATAAGCACTAAAGGATAAGCATCTAGCGGGGGGGACTAGGATTTAGGTACAGGGAATGGCCAATATGCTGGAAGAAGGTTAAGAGTAGGTATAGACAAAGTATAAAGTATGATGTCAGGATGTTCCTGCACAACAAAGATTAGAGCAGACCTAGAATTAGAAAACATGGTTTTCATGAGTTCAAATCCTGTCTCAGATACTTGCTAGCTATGTGAACTTGGCCAGATTGCTTGGATTTCTTTCTTTTAATTCCTCGTTTGTAGTATGAACTAATTAGGAAATAGCAAACCACTCAAGTAACTCTGCCAAAAAAAAAAAACCCTGATAAAGGCACAAAATGGAGTCTACTACTAGGTTTTATCTCCAGAATGCTGTTCATCTATAGAAAATTCCATATATGCCAAACTATTAATAGGAACATGCAACAAAGGAATTGAAACCCTTTTAGGAAACTTTCAAATGGGGGAAGAAGTAGAAAAGTAATTATATTGTGATAAAAATCTTAAGGAACAATGTAAGAAAAAATACATGGAATGAAGACAGAGAAATATGGAAAGATTTACATGAGAATATGAAGATTTAAATACACATGATCAAGATAATAGTAAACATAATACCTAGAACAATGTAAATAAAAAACAATCACATAAAACAATCAAAATTAATATTAAGAAAGTAAAAAGAACAAGCATGGTCCCAAGAAACACTTCCTATGTCAAAGCTCTGAAGAAGTGGAAAGTTTATAAGGATGACATATCACATATATTTTCAGACTTATTTCCTATATTGATTATTTGCACAGATATTTTTCTTTTATTTCTTTAAAATATAATTTTTTATGAATAATAATTCTATTAAAATTTGGAGGTAAAGTGATACTGGGAGAAATTCTAAAGATGAAACACAGCAATTTAAGTTGATGTTTTAAGAAAGAAAAAAAAGTGGCCACTTATTTCTCCCCTCCATGTCTCTTCTTGAACTTAGGTATGATATATATATATATATATATATATATATATTCCCTTGATTTTGCTTAGGGCACAGAGAAAAGTTCTACCTGTGAATTTCACATCTTTCAGAGACTTAAACTTGCCATTTATATTTTCCTTTCTCAGATTAATTAAAATCTTTATTTTTATATGTTGCTTCTCCTTTGTCTATTTAACTGACTGCTTTGTGCCAACATGAATTTATACTCTTGTAAAATGAATTTTTGTAAAATGAACTGTTGTAAAACTGAAGTTTAAATAAGCTAAAGATTTTGCTTCCCAATTGATCTTCAAAGAGCAATCTAGGAATTTTCCGCATCTCTCTTCATTTGCAGCTCTTAGATGAATGATCATCACAGGAATGAGAAGAATAGGAAGGTACCTAGAGGGGAAAAGTTTGCTGAACAGAGAGAGAAAATCAAATACTCTGAAAGGAAATACCTTATCATCAATCTCAAGGAAATGGATTCCCTGTTCTCAGTAGATGACACTATGCACACCCTGAACTTCTACAAGCTTCCTTGTGGAAGAAGTTTTCTCTATACTCATCTCCTACTATGATACAGTAATATACACCTGCATACTCAATTGATCAGAGAACTGATTCCTAGATTAGTGTGCTGGAATAGAATTTCAATTCTGGAAAAGAGGGTTGTATCTTGAACCCCTTCCCAATATCCAATCCACACCAACCCTTTATCTGGAGAATAACAAATCCAGTGTCAGTGATTGCTGCCCATAACAGAGCCACCAAGTGACAGAACAGATAAGTTTAAGGGACTCAGTGGGCTTCCCAATTCCTGGCCATGACACCTCTGATTGTAAGTCAGAGACAACACCCAGGAACATGGAGAATTATGCTGTCTAAACACTAAAATATTTTCCTCTCTGAACCAATTAAGGAAAGCTCTTGATCAGTCATCTACAACCTGCCTCCAAGCAGAACAAAAACCAGTAGAATTTCATGGTCTTCAAGTGAATGGGATTTCTTATCCAGAAATCTCTAGCCTATGATGAAAAGAGAGACTGATGCTCTTCAACCTAAGTCTGGGGTTTCTCTTAGCAACTCAGGAGTATTATTTTGCATGTGGAGCTCACTGGAGTATAAAAAAATGAGTTTGAATAAAATCCTAGATATCTTTCCCTGGGATTTTTTGCTGGATTTAAGCAATAGGAGTTAAATTCAGATTTTGGTGTATCCATAGATGGAGCATCTAAGTGACCTGCTTGGTCTTTGAGAACAAAGGACAAGCATCATCATCTAGTGTCTGGGTGCACAGAGTGCCAGGTCTGTAGTAAGGGAGACTCTTCTTCTTGAGGTCAAATCTGATCTTAGGCACATACCTGCTCTGGGACTCTGACCAAATCATTTAACCCATTTACCAAAATTTTCTCATCTGTAAAATGAATGGCTGAAGGAAGTGGCAGATCATTAAAGTATAAAGTCAAGGAAGCCCCAGATGGGGTCACAAACAGACAGAACTGAAAAAGTCTCAACCACATTGTCTCCTTAGAAAGAGTTGAAATTGTTGAGCTGTTCACCAACTGTATGCTCCTATTACCCATAACTTCTCTTCCAGAATATGTGTAATTGGTCTAATCACAACATTTTTTAAGTTAATGCTTTTCTAAGTTCACTAATAAAAAGTATAAACTGGTAAGTTTTTCCATGTGACCACCTTTAGTTCTGTAATTCTTGTTGTCTTCAGTCCTTTCAGTCCTGGACCACACTTTATGACCTATTTGGGATTTCCTTATCACAGATTCTGGAGTGGTTTTGCATTGACTTCTTGGGTTGTTTTGCAAATAAGGAATTCATACAAACGGTGCTAAGTGACTTGTCCAGGATCACAAAGTTAGTCAGAGTTTGATGCCAAATTCAATGCAGGAAAAGGAATCTTCCTCGGGCTTTGTTCTGGAAGAAAAAGAATGGATGATTTTGATTTGAGTCTTGATGTCTCCAGTTTTAGGATTTATTCCCTGGGGGTCATGGGGCTCCTCTACAATCTCTTTGCTAGTTTTTCAAATTAGAATTATGCCCAAAGGGATATAAAGCTATGCCTGGTCTTTGACCTAGCAACACCACTACCAGCTCTATTTTCAAAAAGAGATGAAAAGCAAAAAGGAAAAGGACCTATCTGTATGATGACATTTAAAGCAGGTCTATTGTAGGACAAGGAATTGGAAATTGAGGGAATGTCTATCAGGTAGGGAATGGCTGACCAAATTGTGCTAAGTGGTTTATGATGGAATGGGATTATACTGTAAGAAAAATATGTTCAGGATGTTCTCAGGAAAATTTAGAAAGACCTACATGAAACAAAGCAAAAATACTATGTAAAAAATTACAGCAGTATGGTAAAGTAGCTGTGAATGACTTAGCTTTTCTCAGTAATATTGTGATCCAAGATAACTCTAAAGGGCTTTGATGAAAAATGCTATCCATCCCCAGAGAAAGAGCTGATGTTGCCTTAATACAAATTGAAGTATAATTTTTAATCCTCAATTTTTTATTGATATTTCCTTTTGGGGGAAGAAGACACTATATTTTCTGTCATAATATGACTATTATGGAAATGTTTTTATGACTATACATTTATAAACTATATAAAATTGTTTGCTTTCTCAATGTGAGGTGGAAATAGGAGGATGAGAGATAATATGGAAATAAAAGTTTTAAAAAGTGACTATTAAAAGTTGTTTTTACCTGTTATAGGGGAAAAATAAAATACTAAAGAAATAATTACCATTTCTCACTGTAACAGTTTACTATACCATGGAGAAATATACACTTCCTTATAAAGAAGAATGCTCACTTTCAAGATTTAGACATAGTCCTTCCCTTTTCCAGACATCAATTCTATGGGCAGTTCATTGTTACCATTTATCTCAAAAAATTTGATGTGTTCAGTTTATGGAAATGGTGTCTTTTAAAATTAGAACAGTATATGAAACTGGAGAAAGAATAATTTAACGTATGATGAAACATGGAAATCTATACTTTAGTGTGCTGGAATTGACTCCAGACAACGGGGTAGAGTCTATTTTTAAATTTTTCATTGTAAGTACTTCTTTGGGTACTTCTCTCTCCTTAACTCCTTACCTAGCAACTCACTTCTGAATATGTCCATCTTAACTCATTGTGAATATTGGCTTTGATGGATAGCATTCTGGTATAAGTGTCAAGAAGACCTCTGTTAAATACAAGTAAAAATTCTAATTTCAAGATGATCAGTAAGTCACTTAAAGTTTGTCTTAATTTCTTCAGTTTCTATTTTACATACTTTCTAGGATATCAGATCAATTTTCTTGGGTTATTTATTTTTTTAAAGAAATATTTTATTTATATTGAGCTTTGTTGAGAGCCGCTTGAGCAAGTTTGCGTTAGAAGGTCAGTTATGACTAAAAAAACCTAAGCTGTGATGACCCTCGAACCGAAGTCTTTCCACAAAACACTGAGTTGATAGCACAAACTTCTTGACCTGGGTTCCATCTTGCCAGGTTACATCCTGCCCAAGTTAGAGTTACACCATTGTTTTTGTCCAGTATGCTAATTGTGTGGTTTTTTGGTATAAAGAACTGTTTGATACTACAAATAAACAGCTCTGCTAGTTGTCCAGCTAGCATCCCCATGCAAGTGTATGCTTGTTTCTTTTCTTTCTGGAGACAAATTAATTCTCTGGTGGACAGGGGAACTCAACAGAGTTTTACAATTTTTCCCATATTCTTCCTTCCTTCCCCTCACCTCCACCCACACAGAAGGCAGTCTGTTAGTCTTTACATTGTTTCCATGGTATACACTTATCTAAGTGGACTGGGATGAGAGAAAAATCATATCCTTAAGGAAGAAAAATAAAATATAAGAGATAACAAAATTACATAAAAAGATAACAGGTTTTTTTGAAAATTTGACTCCATTCTCTGTATATGTTCAAAATGAGTCCTTATCAGAAATACTAGTTGTAAAAATTGTTTCTCAATTTACTACATTTTTTTATCTTGGTTACAGTGGTTTTATCTGTGCAAAAGCTTTTTATTTTAATGTAATCAAAATTATCTAGTTTGTTTTAATGATGTTATCTCTCTTTCTTGGTCATAAACTGCTTCCCTTTCCATAGATCTGACAGGTAAACTACTCCTTGATCTTCTAGTTTGCTTATAATATTGTTTTTGATATCTAAATCCTGTATAGGTTGTGAGATGTTAGTCTAATTTAAGTTTATTCCATACTAACCTCCAATTTTCCCTACAGTTTTTATTGAAGAGAGAGTTTTTATCCCAATAGCTAGACTCTTTGAGTTTATCAAACAGCAGATTACTTTAATTATTTCCTACTATTGCACCTAGCCTATTCAACGGATCCAACATGCTATTTCTTAGCCAATATCAGGCAGTTTTGATGACTGATGCTTTATAATATAATTTTAGATCTGGTAAGGCTAAGCAACCTCCTTTTGCACTTTTTTCCATTGAATCCCTGGAAATTCTTGACATTTTATATCTCCATATGAATTTACTTACAACTTTTTCTAACTCATTAAAGTAATTTTTTGAAATTTTGATTGGTAGGGCACTAAACAGATAGTTTAGTTTTGGTAGAATTGTCATTTTTATTATGTTAGCTCAGCCTATCCATGAGAAGTTGATGTTTGCCCAGTCATTTTAATATGCTTATTTGTGAGAAGTATTTTGGAATTGTTTTCAAAAAGTTTTTGGCTCTGCCTTGAAGGTAGATTCCCAGGTATTTTATATTTTCTAAGGTTACTTTGAATGGAATTCCTCTTTCTAACTCTTCCTGCTGTATCTTGTTAGACATATATAGCAAGGTTGAGGATTTATGAGGGTTTATTTTATATCCTACAACTTTGCTAAAATTGCTGATTGTTTCCAGTAGTTTTTTGGATGATTTCTTGGGACTCCCTAGGTAGACCATCATGTCATCTGCAAAGAGTGAGAGTTTTGTTTCTTCCTTCTCAATTCTAATTCCTTCAATTTCTTTTTCTTCTCTAATTGCTGAATCAAACATTTCTAATACGATATGAATAGTAGTGATGATAATGGGCATCCTTGATCTTATTGGGAATGTGTCTAACCTCTCCCTTTCGTATATAATGCTTGCTGTTGGTTTCAGATAGATACTGTTTGTTGTTCTAATGACCAAACCATTTATTCCAATACTCTCAAGTGAATTTTTATTAGGAATGGGTGCTGTATTTTGTCAAAAGCTTTTTCAGCATCTATTGAAATAACCATATAATTTCTGATAGTTTTATTATTGATATAATTAATTATGCTAAAAGTTTTCCTAATATTGAATCAACCCTGCATTTCTGGGATAAATCCTACTTGGTCATAATGTACTATTCTAGTGATAACTTCTTGTTTTCATTTTGCTAAGACTTTATTTAAGATTTTTGCATATATATATATAAATTCATCAGGGATATAGGTCTATAATTTTCTTTCTCTGCTTTAACTCTTCCTGGTTTAGGTGTAAGCACCATACTGGTTTCATAGAAAGAGTTATGCAGAGTTCTATTTTTCCATAGTGATTATATAGAATTTGAACCAATTGTTCCTTAAATCTTCGATAGATTTCACTTGTGAATCCATCTGGTCCTGGAGATGTTTTCTTGTGGAGTTCATTAATGTCTTGTTGAATTTCTTTTCTGCAATAGGGTATTTAATTTTCTCATTTACCCTGGGCAACTTAAATATTTGTAAACATACATCCATTTCATTTAGATTGTCAAATTTATTGACGTAAAATTGGGCAAAATAATTCCAAATTATTATCTTAATTTCCTCCTCATTGGGGATGAGTTCACCTTTTTCAATTATGTGACTAACAGTTTGGTTTTCTTCTTTCTTTCTTTAAATCAGATTAACCAGAGGTTTATCAATTTCATTGTTTTTTTTTCATAAAACCAATTGGTTTTATGGTTTTTCATAAAACCAATTGTTTTTATTTATTACTTCAATAGTTTTCTTGCTTTTGATTTTATTAATTTCTCCTTTAATTTTTAGAAATTCTAATTTGGCATTTAATTGGGCGGTTTTTAATTTGTTCATTTCTCTAATTATTTCAATTGCATATTGTGTTCATTGATTTCCACTTTCCCTAATGTTTGCATTTAAGTATTTAAAGATATAATATATTCCCTGACAACTGCCTTAAGTAAATCCCATAGGTTTTGGTACATTGTTTAATTATTGTCATTATCTAGGATGAAATAATTAATTCTTTCTATAATTTATTGTTTGAACCACACATTCTTTAAAATGAAGTTATTTAGTTTCCAATTAGTTTTCAGTCTATATCTCCCTGAACCAATATTGCATATGATTTTTATTGCATTATGATCTGAGAAAGATATATTCACTATTTCTGCCTTTCTGCAATTGATCACTAGGCTTTTATTCCCTAGTACACTTTCAATTTTTGTGTAAATGGCATGTACTGCAGAAAAAAAGTATATTTTTTTCTATCACTATTTAATTTCCTCCATAAATCTATCATAGCAAGGTTTTCTAACAATCTATTTACTTCCTTATCTTCTTGTTTATTTTATGATTAGATTTATCTAAATCTGAGAGAAGGAGGTTGAGGTCTACCCCAGTAGAGTTTTGCTGTCTATATCTTCCTGTAGCTCTTTCCATTTCTCTAAGAATTTGGCTTCATACATATTTAGTACTGAAATTACTTTATTGTCTATAGTACCTTTTAGGAGGATATAGTTTCCTTCCTTATCTATTTTAATGATATCTATTTTGGCAGTTGCTTTGTCTGAGATAAAGATTGCTACCCTGGCTTTTTTTTCACTTCAGCTGAAGTAAAATATATTTTGCTCCAACCTTTTACTGTTTTGTAAATTTATTTGTATTAAATATATTATTTTACTTTTACAATTTTTGCCCCCAAGCTTACTTCCCTCCCCCACCCCACAGAAAGCAATCTGTCAGTCTTTACTTTGTTTCCATGTTGTACATTGATCTAAATTGAGTGTGATCAGAGAGAAATTATATCCTTAAAGAAGAGACAAGAAGTCTAAGAGATAATGAGATCAGACAATAAGATATCTGCTTTTTTTCCTAAATTAAAGGGAATAGTCCTTGAACATTGTTAAAACTCCACAGCTCCTTATCTGGATACAGATGGTACTCTCCTTTACAGACAGCCCAAAACTGTTCCTAATTGTTGCACTGATGGAATGAGCAAGTCCTTCAAGGTTGATCCTCACTCCCATGTTACTGTTAGGGTGTACAGTGTTTTTTTTCTGGTTCTGCTCATCTCACTCAGCATCAGTTCATGCAAATCCCTCTAGGTTTCCCTAAAATCCCATCTCTCCTGGTTTCTAATAGACCAATAGTGTTCCATGACATACATATACCACAGTTGGCTAAGCCATTCCCAAACTGAAGGACATCTTTGAATGAATCCTATAGGTTTTGGTATGTTGTTTCATTATTAACATTATCTAGGATAAAATGGTTAATTCTTTCTATAATTTGTTTTTTGCTCCACTCATTTTTTTTAAAAATGAGGTTATTCAATTTCCAGTATGTTCTGGGTCTATATTTCCTTGGCCCAATATTGCATATGACTTTTATTGCATTGTGATCTGAGAAAGATGTATTCACTATTTCTGCCTTTCTGCAGCTGATCATTAGATTTTTATGTCCTAGTACATGGTCAATTTTTATATAAGTTCCATGTACTGCAGATAAAAGAGTATATTCCTTTCTATCCCCATTCAGTTTCCTCCACAAGTCTACCATATCTAATTTTTCAAACAATCTGTTTACCTCCTTAACTTCTTTCTTATTTATTTTGTGATTTGATTTATCTAATTCTGAGAGCAGGAGGTTGAGGTCTCCCACTAGTAGAGTTTTGCTGTCTATGTCTTCCTGTAGTTTATTCAGCTTCTCCTCTAACAATTTGGTGCTACCCCATGGGTGCATATATATATTCAGTATTGAAGTAACTTTATGGTACCTTTTAGGAGGATAAAGTTTCCTTCCTTATCTCTTCTAGCATTATCTATTTTGGCAGATGCTTTGTCATATAAGGATTGCTACCCCTGCTTTTTTAGTTCAGCTGAAGCAAAATATATTTTGCTCAATCCTTTTACCTTTACTCTATGATTCAAATTAGTTTCTTTTAAGCAGCATGTTGTAGGATTCTGGTTTATTTATCCGCTCTGCTATTCAATTACCTTTTAAGGGAGAGTTCATCCCATTCAAATTCAAAGTTATGAATCCTAATTCTTTATTGCCCTCCATGCTATCTTCTTCTTTTTTGTATTTTCCCCTCTCCCCTTATCTGTATTCCCCAGTGTTTTGTTTCTGAATAACAAAGCCTTCAGAGTGTTTGCCATCCTATATCACCCCTCCCCTTTTTCCTTTCCCTTTTTCCCCTTCCCTTCCCTTCCTTTTGTTTGTTCCCCCTTTTCCCCACTCCCCTTCCCTTTTTCTGTCCCCCTCCCCTTTTCCCTTTTTAATACTTGAAAGGTTAGATATTTTACAATTTAACTGAGTAGGTGTAGATTGACTTTAAGCCAAGTCTGATGAGAAGAAGATTCAGGTGTTTCTCATCTGCTCCCTTCTTCCCCTCTATTACCATAGGTATTTTGTACATCTTAGTTTAATGAGATTTACCCCATTCAATCCCATCCCTCCTCCCATCTCATTTCCTGTTCCCCTTTTTAAGGAGGTATTTTTTTTTAGATCATTCTATCTGAGTCATAGAAAATTGTGAGTATCTGTCACTTCTAGTTAAGTATTTTCTATCTAATAGTGTTAAAATTCTTGAGAGTTATTAGAGCCTTTCTCCCAAGTGGGTTTAAGGCCAGTTACATCCCATTAGATAGCAGTCTCATATATAGATCATGAATGTCCATCATTCTGGCTAGGTATATTCTCTCTGTTAGAGTTACAGTGCTCAAGATTTATGAGAATCTTTCTCTCCATGCTGGGATATAGCCAGTTTCAACTTATTGGATAGCAGTTTTTTTTCCTTTTACTGCACCCCCCCATTTTATTTTTTACCTTTTCATGTGTGTCTTGAACCTCCTGTTAGATGTCCAAATTTTCTGTTTAGCTCTGGTCTTTTCATCAGGAATCTTTGGAATTCTTCCATTTCATTAAATGTCCATCGTTTTTCCCTGGAAGAGAAGGCTCAACTTTTTGGTATAGTAGATTCTTGGCTGCATTCCAAGATCCCTTGCTCTTCAAAATATCTCATTCCCAGCCCTTCAATCCCTTAATGTTTTTTCTTTCTGACTGCTTGCAGGATCTTCTCTTTTATCTGATAGTTCTGGCATTTGGCCCCAACATTCCTTGGTGTTTTCTTTTTAGGATCTTTTTTCTGAAGGGGATTGATGTATTCTTTTTTTTTTAGGTTTTTGCAAGGCAAATGGGGTTAAGTGGCTTGCCAAAGGCCACACAGCTAGATGATTATTAAGTGTCTGAGACCGGATTTAAACCCAGACACTCCTGACTCCATGGCCGGTGCTTTATCCACTATGCCAACTAGCTGCCCCGATGTATTATTTCAATAACTACTTTGCCCCCTGGTTCCATGATATCAGGGCAGTTTTCCATCACTAAATCCTATAATACTAAGTCCAGGCTTTTTTTCTTTACAATGTTTTCAGGAAGTACAATAATTCTCAGGTTTCCCCTCCTCGACCTATTCTCAAGGTCAGTGGTTTTGTTGATGAGATATTTTACATTTTCTTCTATTTATTCTATTTTTTTTTATTTCATTTAACTGGTTCTTGCTGTCTCATGGAATCATTAGTTTCTGCAGACTCCATTCTTTTTTTTAGGGAGTAGTTTTCTTCATTAACCTTTTGTAATTCCTTTTCCAATTGGTCAATTCTACTTTTGAAAGAGCTTTCCATTTAACCAACTGAAGATCTGAGAGAATTATTCTCATTTTGTATTTGTCCAATTGATGATGTGAGAGATTTATTTTCATTTTGTAATTTTCCAGTTGATGATCTGAGAGATTTACTCTCATTCTTTATTTGTCCAATTGTATTTTCTAAGGATTTGTTTTCTTGTTGCAAGGTATTAATTGTCTCTTCCAAATTTTCCAGTTGATTTTTAAGCTCCTTCCTTATTTTTTCAAGGAAGTCTTTCTGTGCTGAAGACAAGATTGTATTTTCCTCAGAGTTTCTAGGTCTTTCTGGGTTAGGGTCTTTCCCTTCCAGGAATTTTTCTCTGTATACACATTTCCTCTGACCCTTCTTCATTTTGCTAAGACCTTGAGTTGGGGAGGGGCTGGTTCACAGGGGTTGAGCTTGCTAAAAGGTTTACTCACTGAATGCAATTTCTCTGGCTGTCCAGTAGGAGGTGATGGTTGTTTTCTTTGGAGTGTCTGTGACCTTGATTGAGGCTTCCTCCATTTGCTTGAAGGGAGGAGTTGGGGCTATTGAATTCTTTTGCCTTCAATCAATGGTGCTCTTTTCCCTGGCCTGAGGTCATTCCTCTCTAGATTATCAATTGGGTTGGTTCTTCTTTTCACACACCTGTGCCTGAGGCAGATGTAATCTGCAATTCTTTGTTCTGGGAAGAGGCCTCAGCTGTAATGGAGGCATGGTCTCAGAGTTCCTGAGACCAGAAGACCCCAGGGATGGTGTCTGCAGCTCTCCTGCACTGGAACTCTCCCCCCTCTGTCGGCAAGCTCCAGAGGGACAGCCCCAACACCAGCGCCTCTGCTCCCTAGTTGATTCAAGCCCCTGCCATCTAGCCCCACTGGTGATCCAGCAGGTCTGGCTCTTGGGCCCTCAAACTCCCAGCTCCAATTCAGCTGCTAATCTGGTCCAGGGCTGATCCACCCTCTGAGCCCAGACTCACCTGCCCAAATTCGTCCAATGCTGCTGCAGGAGACAAATTCTGAGGTAGATATTCTTTCTCCTGGCCTTTCTTTCTGGGTTTTGTGGGTCAGATTTCTGTTAAGAGGTTTATTTCATATGATAGATGGGGAAAGATCAGGAGACTTTAGAACTGTGCCTGTCTTCTCTCCGCCATCTTGACCGGAAGTCCAAACTTTTACTTTTATTCTATACCTTTCTCTCTGCTTCAGATGGGTTTCTTGTAAGCAGCATGGTGTAGGGATCTGGTTTTTAATCCACACTGTTATTTGTTTAAGGAAAACTTCATCCCATTTACAGTTAAAGTTATAATTGCTAACTTTTTATTGCCCTCCATGCTATTTTCCTTGTTTGTATTTTGCCACTTTTTTTTCACTTTATCGATTTTACACAGTATTTTGTTTCTAAATACCACCACCTTCAGTGTGTTTGCCCTCCTATATCCAGTTCCCCTCCTCTTTCTTTCCTCTTTCACTTTGACTTCCTTTTCTTCCTTCCATTAGTTCCCCTTTTCCCCTTTTAGTACTTCAAAGGTAAGATAAGTTTCTTAACTAAATGTGTCCAAGTTAACTTTAAACCGTACTCACCTACTCCCTTATTCCTGTCTATTGCAAAAGCTCCTTTGAACCTCTTAATGTAATGAGATTTACCCCATTCAATCTCATCCAGCCTAATGTCTCTTTACTGGCTCCTTTTTAAAAGAGGTATTGTTTTTAAATCATTCTTCCTCACAGAAAATTCGTGGTTGTCCATTACTTCTGGCTATGTAGATTTTCTGTAATAGAATTATAATTCTCAAGAGTTATAAGAATCTTTCTCCCAAGTGGGCATATAGCCAGTTTCATCTTATTGGATAGCAGTTTTTTTTTTTCTTTAACCTGTTTTTTTACCTTTTCATGAGCCTCTTGAATCTCTTCTTTGATTTCCAAATGTTCTATTTAGCACTGGTCAATTCATCAGGAAAAGGTGGAAGTCACCCATTTTGTAAAAGGTCCATCTTTTCCCCTGGAAAAGAAGACTCAGCTTTCAGCTTTCCCCGGATAGTGAATTCTTGCCTGCATTACAAACTCCCTTGCTCTTTGGAATATCTCAATCCAGGCCCTTTGATCCCTTAATGTTGATTGTGGCAGGTCCTGTGTAAACCTTACTGTAGCACCTTGGTATTTAAATGGTTTTCTTCCTGGATGCTTACAGGGTTTTCTCTTTTATCTGATATTTCTGGAATTTGGTCACAACATTCCTTTGTGTTTTCATTTTAGGATCTATTTCCAGAAGGGATTGATGTATTCTTTCAGTAACTATCTTACCCTCTGGTTCCATGATATCAGGGCAGTTTTCCATCACTAAATCCTGTAATCATAAGTCCAGGCTTTTTTTTTTCTCTTCAGTGTTTTCAAGAAGACATATAATTCTCAGGTGGTTCCCTTCTCAATCTGTTCTTGAGGTCATTGGTTTTGCTAATGAGGTATTGTACATTTTCTCCTATTTTTTTGTTCTTTTAGTTTTGTTTAACAGAATATTGTTGACTCATGAAGTGATTGTTTTCCACAAATTCCATTCTTTTTTTTTAGAGAAGAAATTTCTTCATTTGCCTTTCATTGGTCAATTCTATTTTTTGAAGGAAATTTCCGTTTGCCCACCTGTAGTTTTGAGAGACTTGTTTCCTTTTTGCATTTGACCAATTGAGGATCTGAGAGAATTATTCTCATTTTGTATTTGTCCAATTGTATTTTCCAAATATTTGTTTTCTTGTTGTGAGATGTTAATTTTCTCTTGCAATATATTAATTTTCAATTTAGTTTCTTTTCCCAATTTTTCCAATTGATTTTTAAACTCCATCCTGATTTCTTCTAGGAAGTCTTTCTGGGCTAGAGACCAATTTGTATTCTCCTTAAAAGTGTTAGATCTTTCTGGGTTAGGCTCTATTTTCTTCCAAGTATTTCTCCATGGGCCTCCCTTCCCACTGGCCTTTCTTTATTTTCCTAGGATCTTATGTTGGGAGAGGTACTAGCTCTCAGAGGTTTGCTTTTGAAAACCCTAGAGGCTTTGTTCACTTGTCTTAGTAATTCCAAATGTGCCAGTCAGCAGGAGATACTGGTTGCTTTCTTTGGAGTGCTTGAAGCCCTCTCCCTAATGCTGGAGGGAGTGAGGAGGGGCAGCAGTAGGGTCTGTGTTGAACTTGAACAATGGTTTGGGTCCTGGGGGAGGTACTTAATCTCCTTTTTAGCTGAGTGAACTCTGTTACCCATACCTGAGCCTGAGGGGGTGGGGCTGGAGGGGAGCTGGTGGTTACCATTTGTTCTAGGAAGAATGTTCTGCTAAACATTAACAGGAGCTCAACTCTTTGTGCTGAATCTCACCCTTCTGTTAACTGGGACTCCCCCTGGCCAAAGATTACATGGCTAAAGTTGGTCCTTGGACCTGCCACTCACCAAAACCTCTGCAGCAAGGTTGATGCTCATATTCACCTCACTGCTCTCCCTTCACTTGCCCTCTCCTCTCCATTCCTGGTTCATCTGCCCCACCATTCCTTGAGACAGACCTTGTTGCTAGGTGTTCTCCTAGTTTCTGTTTCTGGGTTTTGTCCATCAAATTTTTGTTCAGGTTTCTTTCATATTATTTTTAGGGGAAACCAGGAGCAATTAGCACAATGCCTGTCTTCTTTCAACCATCATGGCTGTGGGTTATTTCTTGAACAATGAAGTCTAAGCTCTTTTCTTAGTCTAGATTTTCAGTTAGCCCAATAATGTTTAAATTTTCTCACCTGGATCTGATTTCCACACTAATAGTTTTTCCAATGAGATAGTTTATATTATCTTCCAATTTTTCATTTTTGAAAAATAGTTCTTGATTTCTCACAAAGCCATCAGCTTCTTTTACCTCCATTGTACATTTATAGGAATTATTTTCTTCAGAGAGCTTTTGTATCTTCTTTTCCATCTGGCCAACTCTGCTTTTTAGGACATTCTTCTGCTCATTAAACTTTTGGATTGCCTTTTCTTTGTGACCTAAACTGATCTATAATCTCCACTGCCCCCTTAATCTCCCTGTGCTGAGGGTTCTGGAAGCTGGTGTTGGCTCCTTGTCAGGTGGTTCTGAAGACCTGCTTATGGTTCCCAGGGTTGAGTCTGTGCTGGAACCTGCACTGACCTGGGCACTGTACTCAGTCTTATGTGACAGTTTTCACATTTGACATTCCAAATTGTCCTTAGCATTCCCATGGACTGAGAGGTCTGGAAACATGCCCCATTGCCATGAACCAGGCACCCCTAGTGATCTAGGTGTCCTGTTGTCTGTTCCTGGATACCTGGAGGCAGTTTGCTCTAGCAGGTTCAGTTCAGCACAGGCAGTGCCATGGCCTTTTCTAACACAGGTTTAACAAACCCATTCCACATATAGTCAAAGTTGTCTTGCACTGGGAAATTGTTTTATTCATTCTTTCTATGGGTTTTGCAAGTCTAGAATTTGGATAGAGTTATTATTTAAAGTTATTTGGAGAGTTCTAGGGGAGAGTTTGTGGGAATGCCACATTTACTCCACCATCATGGCATTGCCACTTATTTTTAGTTTTTTAAAAATTTCCATTAATTTTAAAGTTGAATACATAAAAGATAAACAAGTACAACATAAAGAGGATTCGATATAAAATCATGAATTTTCATTTCCATTTAATTTTTTTAAAAACCATGCAATAAGGAGGGCAATAAAGTGTTAGTAATTATAACTTCGAATGTGAATGGGATGAACTCTCCCTTAATACATAAGAGAATAGCAGAGTAGGTTAAAAACCAGAAAACTATAATATGCTGCTTACAAGAAACTCATTTGAAGCAAAGAGATACATATAGAGTAAAGGTAAAAGGATGGAGCAAAATATATTTTGCTTCACCTGAAATGAAAAAAGCATAGATAGCAATCCTTATCTCAGACAGAGCAGCTGCACAAATAGATAGCATTGTAAGAGATAAAGAAAGAAACTATATCCTCCTAAAAGGTACCATAGACAATAAAGCTATTTCAATACCGAATATATATGCAAACAATGGGAGAGCATCCAAATTTTTAGAGGAGAAGCTGAAAGAACTACAAGAAGACATAGACAACAAAAATCTACTAGTGGGAGACCACAACCTCCTACCTCTTAGATCTAGATAAATTGAATCATAAAATACACAAGAAAGAAGTTAAGGAGGTAAATAGATAGCTCAAAGAACTAGATATGACAGACTTATGGAAGAAATTGAATGGGGATAGAAAGGAGTATACCTTTTTCTCTGAAGTACATGGCACTTATACAAAAACTGACGATGTACTAGGGTATAAAAACCTAGTGATCAATCGCAGAAAGGCAAAAATAATGAATATATCTTTCTTGGATAACAATCCAATAAAAGTGATATGAAATATTGAGTCCGGAATATATAGACCCAGAACAAATTGGAAAATGAATAACCACATTTTAAACAGTGGATTAAGCAACAAATTATAGAAAGAATTCATTATTTTATCCTAGATAATAACAATAAAGAAACAACATACCAAAACCTATGGGATTCACTCAAAGCAGATGTCAGGGGACATATTATCTCTTTAAATTCTTGCATGAATAAACTAGAGAAAGAGGAAATCAATGAACTAAATATGCAACTAACAAAATTAGAGAAAGAAAAAATTAAAAACCCCAATTAACTACCAAATTAGGAATTCTAAAAATTAAAGGAGAAATTAATAAAATTGAAAGCAAAAAAACTACTGAATTAATAAATAAAACCAAAAGTTGACTTTATGAAAAAACAATAAAATTGATAAACCTTTGGTCAATTTGATTAAAAAAAAAGAAAGAAGAAAACCAAATGGCTAGAATCATAAATAGAAAAGGTGAACTCACCACCAATGAGGAGGAAATTAAAATAACAATTCAAAATTTTTTGCACAACTCTATGCCAATAAATTTGACAATCTAAGTGAAATGGATGAATTTTTACAAAAATATTAGTTGTCCAGGTTAAATGAAGAGGAGATTAAATACCTAAACAACCTTATCTCAGGAAAAGAAATTCAACAAGCCATTATTGAACTCCCTAAGGAAAAAAATCTCAGGGGCCTGTTGGATTCACAAGTGAATTCTACCAAACATTTAAGGAACAATTGGTTCCAATTCTATATACTTTTTGGAAAAATAGGGGAGACAGAACTCTGCCTAACTCTTTCTATGAAACCAATATGGTGCTGATACCTAAACCAGGAAGAGTTAAAACAGAGAAAGAAAATTATAGACCTATCTCCCTGATAAGTATAGATGCAAAAATCTTAAATAAAATCTTAGCAAAATAATTACAACAAGTTATCACGAGAATAATGCATTTTTGCCAAGTAGGATTCATCCCAGGAATGCAATGTTGGTTAAATATTAGGAAAACCTTTAGTATAATAAATTATATCAACAACAAACCTATCAGAAGTTATATGATCATATCAAAAGATGCTGAAAAGCTTTTGACAAAATACAGCACCCATTCCTACTAAAAACACTAGAGAGTGTTGGAATAAATAGACTGTTCCTTAGAATAATAAGCAGTATCTACCTGAAACCATCAACAAGCATTATATTATATGGGCAGAAGCTAGAGGCATTGCCCATAAGATCAGGGGTGAAAAACAAGGATGACCATTATCACTACTACTATTCAATATCATATTAGAAATGTTACCTTCAGCAATCAAAGAAGAAAAAGAACTTGATAAAATTAGAATTGGGAAGAAAGGGAGAAAACTCTCACTCTATGCAGATGACATGATGGTCTACTTAAAGATTCCTAAAAAATCATCCAAAAAACTACTGGAAACAATTAGCAATTTTAACAAAGTTGAAGGATATAAAATAAACCCTCATAAATATGCAACTTTTCTATATATGACTACCAAGATAGAGCAGGAAGAGCTAGAAAGATAAATTCTATTCAAAGTAATTGCAGACAATATAAAATACCTTGAAGTCTATTTTCCAAGGCAGACTCACATACTTTTTGAAAACAATTATGAAACACTTGTCACACAAATTAAATCAAATTTAAATAAATGGGCAAACATCAACTGCTCATGGATAGAGAGAGCTAATATAATAAAAATCACAATTCTACCAAAACTAAACTACCTGTTTAGTGCCCTATCAATCAAAATTCGAAAAAAAAAATATTTTAATGAGTTAGAAAAAGTTGTAAGTAATTTCATATGGACAAATAAAAAGTCAAAAATTTCCTGGAATTTAATGAAAAAAGTGCAAAAGTAGGGGGTTTAATCCTACCCGATCTAAAATTTATTATAAAGTATCAGTCCTCAAATCTGTCTGGTATTGCCTAAGAAACAGAAGTGGTGGAGAAGTGGAATAGACTAGGTGCAATAGCAGGAAACAATTTTAGTTATCTGCTGTTTGATAAACCCAAAGAGTCCAGCTATTGGGATAAAAACACTCTTTTCAGTGAAAACTGCTGGGAAAATTGGAAGTTAGTATTGAAGAAACTTGGATTAGAACAACACCTCATATGCTATGTCAAAATAAGATCTAAATGGATATATTATTTAGACAAAAAACAATACTATAAGCAAATTGGAAGATCAAGGACTAGTTTACCTGTCAGATCTATAGAAAGGGAAGTAGTTTATGACTAACAAAGAGATGGAGAACATCAATAAAAACAAACTAGATGATTTTGATTACATTCAGTTAAAAAGCTTATGGACAGACAAAACCACTATAACCAAGATGGAAAGAAATTTAGTAAACTGGGAAATAATCTTTGCAACTAATGTTTCTGGCAAAAGACTCATTTCCAAAATATACAGAGAATTGAGTCATATTTAAAAAAATAAATCCATTCCCCAATTGACAAATGGTCAAGGGTTATACAAAGACAATTTACAGGTGAGATCAAAGCAATCCAAAGTCATTTGAAAAAATGCTCTAAATCATTACTTATTAGAGAAATGAAGATTAAAGCTTCTCTGAGGTACCACCTCATACCTTTAAGTCTGACCAATATGACTAGAAAGGATAATGATCATTGTTGGAAGGGTTGTGGAAAATTTCAGACACTGCTACGTTGTTGGTGGAGCTGTGAACTCATCCAACATTTCTGGAGAGCTACCTGGAACTATGCCCAAAGGGCAAAAAAGTTATGTATATTTTTTGATCTAGTAGTACCCCTAATGTGTCTATACCATGAAGAGATTATGAAAAAGGGTAAAAACATCACTTGTACAAAAATATTCATAGCAGCCCTATTTGTGGTGGCAAAGGATTGACATTAAGTAAATGTTCTTCAATTGGGGAATGGCTTAGCAAACTGTCATATATGTATATTATGGAACACTATCATTCTATTAGAAACCAGGCAGAATGGGAATTCATGGAAGTCTGGAGGGATCTGAATGAACTGATGCTGAGTGAGATGAGCAGGACCAGAAAAACACTGTACACCCTAGCAGCAACATGGATGTGATGATCAAACTTGATGGGCTCGCTCATTCCATCATTGCAATAATCATGGACAATTCGGGGCTGTCTGCAATGCAGAATACTATCTGTATCCAGAGAAAGAACTGTGGAGTTTGAACAAAGACCAAGGACTATTAACTTTAATTTAGAAAAAAATAACTGATATGTTTCTTCCTTAAGAATATGATTTCTCTCATCAAATTCAATTTGCATCAATATATACCATGGAAAAAAATGTAAAGACTGACAAATTGCCTTCTGTGGGGGGTGGGGAGGAGGGAAGTAAGACTAGGGGAAAAATTGTAAAACTTAAAATAAATAAAATCTTTAACAAAAGAAAGAAAATAAACCTTGCAATTAATACTGTATCGCATTTCCAAATTTTATTTTGTTTTATACTAGGCACTTTTCATTTTTTCTTTTCTGTCTCCCCACCTCATCATAGAGATGACTATCATTAGACTCAAATGTTTGTAACATTTGTATACATTCATATATGTATATGTGCATATATGTATGGTGTATGTTTGCATATAAAACCAGTCTATATACATATTTACTATATATGTACTATACACATTTTTCATCATAGATCTTTTATTGTTGATTTCCACATTTATAATATACAAAATGGTAGTCATTTTGTTGTTCTTTTACTGTGTACAATGTTCTTTTTAGTCTGCTCTTTTCAGCCTTTATTATCTCCATCTTTCCATATTTTTAAAAATATCTCATATAATCATTTCTTAGAGCACAGTAGTATTCTATCAGAATTATATAGCATCTTTATCCATTCCCCAACCCATCAATTTCCAGTACTTTGTTACCAAAGAAAGAACTGGCATAATTCTTTAAAACATAAATTATTTTCTTTTTCCCTTAATCCATTTAGAAGACAAATCTAAATAAATTGGTTTTGGATCAATTTAATTCAAGATTTCTCTGCAAAATGATTGAATTCATTTCATTCACAGTTCCACTAACATTGAATAAAGTCCCAATTTTTTTCACATCCCCTCCAAAATTTTTTGCTTTCTCATTCTAACATTTTATTCAAACTATTTTATGGTTGCTTTAATGTACATTTCTCTAATCAATGGTGATGTAGACCATTTCCAATAAGACTTTAAAAACTTTTTTGAAAAAAATTACCTATTCATATACTTTGGTTATTTACCAATTGGGAAATGACTCTTACTCTTATAAATTAGATAAAGCTAGCTACATTGTAGATATAAAATATTTATCTGAAAAATTACCTATAAAATTTTTCTGCCAATTTTCTGTTTTTCCTTCTTATGTTAGCCACTTTTTATTTGCACCTCATCTTTTAAATTTAATGCAATTGATTTTATCTGCTATATACCTCAAAATACTGTTTCTTATAAAGATGTTGCTCCCCTTTCCACAAATCTTTTGGAAAATGTGCTCCACATTGTTCTAATTTTGCTATAATATGTTGCTTGATATCTTGGTCATATTTGCATTGTGATGTTATGATATTGCATATGGCATATGATAAATGGTACAAAATATTACTTAATGACCATTTAGGGACAGATTACTCTCCAGTTTTCCCAACAACTCTGACCAATCATTGAATTCATTTCTTAAAAGTTTTCTAATCTTTGCATTTGTGAAGCACTAGTTTCCT
Organism: Macrotis lagotis; assembly: GCF_037893015.1. Classification (NCBI taxonomy): domain Eukaryota; kingdom Metazoa; phylum Chordata; class Mammalia; order Peramelemorphia; family Peramelidae; genus Macrotis; species Macrotis lagotis. The sequence goes on along the minus strand of NC_133658.1, from coordinate 438,768,643 downwards.
ATAATCATTTACTATAATCACTATATAGTGTGTTATTTCAATGATTAGTTTGTATGAGGTTTTCTACATTTTTCTGAGAGCACCCTGTTCAACATTTCTTATAGTACAATAGCATTCCATCACACTCAAACACCACAATTGATTCAGTCATTCCCAAAATGACTGACATCTTCAAAATTTTCAGAGAGCTGCTATAAATATTTTACAACATATAGCTTCTTTTCCGTTTTTCTCAAGTCCTCTTTGGAAATAGACCTAATAGCAGTATTTTTAATCAAAGGGTATAGGCAATTTAATAATTCTTTGGACATAATTTCTTATTACTTTCCCAAATGGTTAGATCATTTCACATCTCAATCAGTTGTGGGGTATGAATGTGATGTAATACTGTTGCACTATAAGAAATGTTGAGCAGGATGCTCTCAGAAAAATTTATACAAACTAATCATTGAAATAACACACTATATAGTGATTATAGTAAATGATTACAGAAAACTTGTATTTGACAAATATGAAGATTGAAAATCTTTTAAGAAAAGAATTCACTGGGGGCGGCTAGGTGGCACAGTGAATAGAGCACTGGCCCTGGAGTCAGGAGTACCTGAGTTCAAATTCAGCCTTGGACACTTAATAATTGCCTAGCTGTGTGGCCTTGGACAAGCCACTTAACTCCATTTGCCTTGCAAAAAAAAACTGAAAAAAAAAGAATTTGCTGTTTGGTCAAAGTTGTTGGGAAAATTGGAGAGTAATCTGGCCCTAACTGACCATTAAGTAATATTTTGTACCATTTATCATTTGCCATATGTAATACCATAAGATCACATTTGAAATATGACCAAGATATTAAGCAATATATTATAGCAAAATTAGAAGAATATGGAACATATTCTCTAACAGATTTGTGGGAAGAGGAGCAACATGAATATAAAAAACAGTATTTTCAGGTGAATAGTAGACAAATCAATTGCATTAAATTAAAAAGATTTGGTGCAAATAAAATGTGACTGAAATAAGAAGGAAAACAGAAAATTGGGAGAAATATTCTATAGGCAGTTTTTCAGATAAACATTCTATATCTACAATGTAGCTAGCTTTGTCCAATTTATAAAATTAAAATTCATTTCCCAGTTGATAAATGACCAAAGATTATGAACAGGTAATTTTTTCAATTAAGATTTCAGAGTGTTATGGAAAATGGTCTAAATCACTATTGATTAGAGAAATGCACATTAAAGCAACTATATAATATAGTTTTAAATCAATCAGTTTGAGTAAAATGTTAGAATGGGAAAGCAACAAATTTTGGAGGTGATATGAAAAAACTGGGATATTATTCAGTGTTGCTGGAACTGTGAATTTATTCACCCATTTTGCAGAGAATTAGATTCAATACCATACCATTCAATACCATATTAGATTCAGATAATTATTCAACTGTTTATATCCTTTGATCCAGAAATACTACCTAGGGGCAGCTAGGTGGTGTAGTGGATAAAGCACCGGCCTTGGAGTCAGGAGTACCTGGGTTCAAATCCGGCCTCAGACACTTAATAATTACCTAGCTGTGTGGCCTTGGGCAAGCCACTTAACCCCATTTGCCTTGAAAAAATCTAAAATCTGAATTTTAATCCATTCTGCTATCTGCTGTCATTTTATTATGAGATTTCCTCTCTCATTCATATTTACAGTTAAGATTATTAATTCTGTATTTCCCTCCATGCTATGTAAGGCAACGAGGTGGCCCAATGGATAGAGCACTTGTTTTGGAGTCAGGAGCACAAGAGTTTGAATCTTGCCTCAGAACCTTGACTCTTACTGGCTATGTGACTTTGGGCAAGTCACTTAACTCTAATTGCCTTGCAGCCAGCTCCATCTCTAATTGTCTTGATTCATGTCTGACCACTGGACTCAGATGACTTTGAAGGAGAAAGTGAGGCTGATGACTTGGCACAGCACCCTCTCAAATCCAATTCATGTGCATCAAGTCATCCCCTCTTGATTTGGTGTCTTCTTCAAAAAAACTGAAGGAAACATTCTTCTCTGTTTATACTTTTCTCCTTCCTTCCCTCTAAACCTTCCTCACCAATGCTCTGCTCCCTTTCCCCTTTAACTTTTTTCTTAATTTTAACTTTAGTTATACTTTTACCTTCCCTTTCCCTATTATCAGTCCCTTCTTTCCCTTTCTTTCCCTTCACCCTCCCCACAAGAATAGGATAGATTTTTAAACCCAATTGGAAAGTAGGATATTCCCTTTTGGGGTCAAATCAAAGAGAAGGATTTACTTAGTGTTCATATCCTCCCTTCTTTCTCTCTATTATATTTCTTAATTTTTTAAATTTAAGGTAATGGAGTTAAGTGACTTGGCCAAGGTCACACAGCTAGGCAATTATTATATGTCTGAGGTTGTATTTGAACTCAGGTCCTCCTGACTCCAGGGTCAGTGCTCTAACCACGGCACCACCCAGCTGCCCCCTTTCACTCTATTTTAATAGGTGTTTGTGCTCTTCATCCAATTTTATATATCCATTTGCCTAGTCTTCTTCTAAAAATAGTCCTTCTTTTCATGTTTCTATTCTTTTAACCCTGTCTTGTACCTGTAACCTCTCTGTCCAAATAAATTCTTTTTATCTATTCTGATAGAAGTATACTTCTCAAAGGTTGATGTACTGATTGCTTGATTGCTTGATTGATAAGTTGTATTGCCTTATGGTAAGTAAGTGCACTCTTTTCTACAATCCCATTAGAAATACAATTTGCAAGCATCATAAATCACAACAAATCATAATTTATAGTCTATTCAAATACCCTCCATGGATACAAAGTTCTCATGAGCCAAAGCATCATGCAAAGCCAAATCATTTCATTAGTCATTTGAACCTCCACCCCAAAGCACTCTTCCTCCAATTTTAGGCAAATCATCAAGCAAGGCAAAATCACCTCAAATTCTTTTCATGTCCAGTCCCTCCATTTTCACTATTGCGGCAACTCTTCCCAACCAAAGTACTCAAGTCCACTCTCTCCCTCTGTTCCTAAAGCTTTCAAACCTTAATGCTTCTACTGTACCCAAAGTATCAGATGCACTTTCATCCTGTGTCCCTATAGAATTCCAACTTTAACCCTATGACCCTTATTAACCAAAGTATGAAATAATGCAATATCACTTCCTAATATATTGATGTCCAGTCCTTCTAAGTACACTTCCACCTTCTGTCCTTATTTTACTACAATCCTACTTAACTAAAGTATCTAGTAAAGTAGGGTCATTCAGGATTTAATTATGTATGGCTCCTCTACTCTCTTCCATCTGTCTCAATAGAAAATGCAACCCTTGTAATGAACATCTCTTCATGTCTCATTTATACTCATATCCTCTATGTACACCTCCTTCAACTATATTCAAATCTTTAATTATCTTAGGAAAAATACAATTCTTAACAGTTACAAGTGACATCTTTCCTTGTAGTGATGTATACAGTTTGATGTCTTTGACTAGAATTTCCCCAGCACCTTTCTGTTTACCTTTATACAGTACATCTTGAGTCTGGTATTTGACAAATTTTCCATTAAGTTCTATTTTTTTATCAGAAAATTTTGGAAATTCTCTAATTCATTGAAATTCTCTATTTCATTGAAAATCCATCTTTTGCCCTGATAGAATGTGCTGAATTTTTCAGGGTAGTTAATTCTTGGTTAAAATTCAAGGTCTTTTGCCCTTTAGACTATCAGGCCCTCTGATACTTTAATAAAGCTGATAAGTTCTGTTTAAGTCTGATTGTGCTTCTTTTTTATTTAAATCACTTATTCTGGAATTCTGGAATTTGTCAATGATATTCCTTGGAGTTTTATTCTGGGTTCTCTTTCTGTAGATGTTCCATGTATTCTTTAAATGACTATTTTGTCTTCTTGATCCAGTACATTAGGGTAGTTTTCCATGATAATTTCTGAAAGATATTTTCCAAAGCACTTTTTTTTGATTGAGGTTTTTGATTAGAGTGATAATTAGTTATTTATTTCTCCTGAATCTATTTTTCAGGTTGTTTGTTTTTTTTCCTAAAACGTATTCTGTATTTTCTTCAATTTTTTTTCATCATTTTGTTTTCCATCATTTTATTTGGTGAAAATGTGGTGTCTTATAGAGTGATTAGTTTCTATTGGTACAACTCTAATTTCTAGGGTTTTATTTTCTTTACTTAGTTTTTGTTCTTCCTTTTCCAATTTATTAATTTTATTGTTAAATGAGTTAATTTTCTTATCAATTTCATTTTCATTTGCAGCTGAGTTACATTCTTTTCCCAGATGGTCACGTTTACTTTTAAAGGAGTTGATTTCATCAGTCAATTGTTCATAATTCTCCTGCATGGCTCTCATTCCTTTTCCCCATTTTTCTTCTTCCACTCTTCTTCATGAAAAATGAGTCAACTGCTTGGTAAATGACTCATAGTGAAGAAAAGTACAACTTAACAGAAAAGGCCAAATTATGAAGCATAATTGGTTAAATGACAAAGGAGGTACCAAAGAAAATAATTCCTTAAAATTAGATTTGAACAAATAGAAACTAATGACTTTATGAGAAATCAAGAAACAATAAAGATAAAGCAATATTTCTCATTGGAAAAGAACTGACCTGAAAAATTACATCCAGAAGAGATAATTTTAAAATTATTTGACTACTTGAACACTATGAGGAAAAAGGAAGCTGAATATTATAGTTCAAGAAATTATCAAGGAAAACAGTCCTGAGATTCTAGAACCTGACAATTAATTAATGCCTGCCTAGAAACAGTTAAAGTTGTACAGTGAATAGAGCATTAGCCTTGGAATCAGGAGGACAGGAGTTTGAATCTTATCCAAGACCCTTGATTCTTACTAGCTGCGTGACCTTGGCAAAGTCATTTAAACCTGATTGTCTTGCATCCAGATCCAGTTCCAGTAATCCTGATTCATATCTGGCCACTGGATCCTGAGGGCTCTGGAGGAGAAAGTGAAACACAGAACCCCTTCACTAAATTCCAATTCATGTATTTGTCATGACATTATCTCCCTGATGTCATGATCTTCTTTAAGAATGAAAGACAGGGGCGGATAGGTGGCGCAGTGGATAAAGCGCTGGCCCAGGAGTCAGGAGTACCTGGGTTCAAATCCAGTCTCAGACACTTAACAATTACTTAGCTATGTGGCCATGGACAAGCCACTTAACCCCATTTGCCTTGCAAAAACATAAAAAGAAAAGAATGAAGGACAAAAAAACATTAATAATTGATTAATGAATACAAAATTTAGCAACTTCTACATACAGGATTGTAGAGATTGGAATATGATATTCCAGAAGGCAAAGAGCTTGGATTACAAATCAGAATCAACTCCCCAGGAAAAAACAAGCATTTCACTATTGGGGCAAAGGTGGACATTCAAGGAAATTAGGGACTTTCAAACTTTCCAGATAAAAAGATCAGAGCTGAAGAGAAATTTGGATCATCAAATACCAGATTCAAGAGCAGTATAGAAAGGTAAAAAGGAAAGGAAATCACTTAATGATGCTCAATTGTTTATATGTTATCTGGGAAGATGATACTAGTAACTCATAAGAACTATGTTATAATTAGTGTTGTTAGAAGGATTATATATATATATATATATATATATATATATATATATATATATACACAGAAGGCACAGAAAATGTAAATTAAGGGATGAGAAAGGAATATACCAGGAGAAAGCAAAAGGGAGAGGGAGGATGAATATCTCTCATCACAGGGGAAGAAAAGTTTTTACAATGGAGTAGAAGAGAGTACAGAATAGGCTCAAAAGAGGAAATAACATACACTCAATTGGAAACTAGGAGGGGATGTGATAAGTGAAAGGTGGGGAAAGTGTGATGTAAGGAAGGGCAGATTGGGGAGAGGGTAGTTAGTAACAAATCAATTTCCAGGAGGGACAGGGTGAAGGGAGAGAGAGAATGGAATAAAGAAGGACAGGAGGAATAAGATGGAGGCAAATAGAGCTAACAATAGCAATTGTGAAAAACATTTTGAAGAGAGTTTCTCTGACAAAGTCCTCTTTTCTCAAGGATATAGAGATCTGAGTCAAATTATTAAAAATAAGTCATTCTCAAATTATAAATGATCAAAAGAATGATCAGTTTTCTGATGAGGATATCAATGATATCTAGAGTCATTTAAAAAAATGTGTCCTAAGTCCCTAAATTAAAACAACTCTGAAGTACAATCTCAAATCTATTAGACTGACTAATTAGATAGAAAGGGAAAATGACAAATATTGATAGAAGTGAAAGGAAAATGAGACATCAAAGCACTGTTGCATTGTGAACTGATTCAACCATTCTGCAGAGCAATTTGGATCTATGACTAAAGCATGTATAGCTTTTGATTTAGCAATGTCTGTATTGTATATGCATCACCAAAGACATGAAAAGCAAAAATAAAAATGACCTATATGTACAAGAATATTTATAGCAGCCATTTTCTGATGGTATGAAATTGGACTTTGAGGGGAATGACTGAACAATTTGCAGCATATTCGATTTGATGCTCTCAGAGTAAGATGCTCTCAGAAAACCTAGAAAGACTTACATGAGCCTAAGCAAGTAAAAAGTACTGTGTAAAAAGAAACAGTAATGCTATAGGGAGATCAACTATGAATGACGTAGCTTTGCTCAGTGATAGAGTGGTTCAAGAGAACTCTGAAGAACTTGTGATTAAGAATGCTATCCATCCTCTGAGAAAGAGCTGATGATGTCTGAATACAGATTAAAGCATCCTTTCCTTTTACTCTATTTTTTGAGATTTCTTTTTCTTTTTGATTGAGGTCTCTATGTTTTCTTTTACAGTGTGACTATTATAGAAATGTTTTGCATGACAATGCATTCATAACCCATATCACATTGCTTACTTTTGCAATGAGGGGATGGGCGTTGGGAGGGAGAAAAGGAGAGAATTTGAAACTAAAAGTCTGATAAAAACATGTGAAAATCATTTGGAAATGTAACTAGGACAAATTAAACTACTAAATTAAAATAAAAAGTTTTCACATGTAATAATAATAATAGGAATAATATTTTTAAAAATGAAATAATAGAAGATATACTTGAAAGGAAAGATTTGTTTTCACAGGTTGCTGAGGTTTCTAAAAGGCTTTATTTTTATAGACCTTGAGCCCTTCTTAAACTAGTGCTATGTAGAGGAGAGGTTTATTCTAATTTCACAGACCAAGGATCTGAGGCACACAGAGATGTATACAGCCAAAGTGAAAGAAACATTTATGAATTAAGAGGAATATAATTTTGATAACATGAAAGGTCTGATCGAAAAGAAGTTTCACATTCCTTCCAATTACACTATCATGATACTCTGTATGAATATTCATATATATGGGATACATACATATAGATTTGTATATACTATTATGCATGTGTGTGGATATATACATATGTATATGTATATATATATATGTATGTATTTGTATTGTGATTGTCTAGACATGGTTTAGATGAGAACACAGTACATAAAAATAGCACAGGATGTTCATAGTAAATATTCAATAATCAATGCTTTACTTCATGTTTGAAAACTTCAGGGATATTAATTACCTTATTTATATAAAACATGTAAACCCTTAAAAGAAGACATCCTTTTTCAAGGACACAAAGGAGGTTAGATGGAGAGACAGCCAAGATAGATGCTCACTGCTAAATGGGAAGAAACTCAGACCTTGAACTCATTAAAGCCTTGTACTTCACCTGTCACTGTCTGTGTTCTCCTTGATTCTCTCTTGAAGTCCAGTTCTATAGGGCCTGGCTGAGGGAGGTTTATGTCTGGTCTCATACTTCTTTTTCTTACTGTGTCTCTGGCACAGTAATACAGGGCTGTGTCCTCAGCTTTAAGGAAAATCATCTGCAGCTGCAGCAGGTTGTTGTTGTCCCTGGAGATGGTGAACTGGCCTTTCACAGAATCTGCATACCATTTGCTTGTTCCACCACCATTAATACATGTGACCCACTCTAGCCCCTTCCCTGGAGCCTGGCAGACCCAGTGCATATAATGGTTGCTGAAGGTGAATCCTGAAGTTTTGCAGGAGAGACTAAGAGATCCTCCAGGCTCCCTCACATCTCCCCCAGACTCCCCCAGCAGGACATCACAGAGCTCTCCTGGAAACAAAAAAATCAATAAGACAATAGTCATACTAATATATTACTTCAAAAAACATTTCCTTTGTTAAAAAAATGAAAAAAATAATATCCTACTCTAAAAATATATATAACTCCCTTGTAAAATAGATAGAATGAAGGTTCCATTCAGTCCAAGATCCATTGTTCAGGCTCTCCAAAAGGGGTCCTTAGGCAAATAAATCCCCACAGAGGGACTTTAAAGGCCCCCAGAGCTGTAGGCAGGTTTTTGTTGATGTTGATCCTCAGACGGAGGAGCTCACTTTGTATGACTTTCTCTGTTTAGTATGGAGGAAAAGAACTGCCTCCCAGTGTGAGGAGTGCCTTCCCTGAGCTGCAGAAAAGTTCCCCCAGACAGTTCCAATAACTTTGGTGAAAACTCAATGTCTGCCCTCTATCTCTCCAATCTATTCTCAGTCACAAAGGAATGCTCATTAGAATTTTCTATGTTCTCATATTTTCCTAACTTGTCTCAGTGTCATTTTTAATTGGAATCCTACCCCAAGTCTTTGCTATTTTTGATCAGAACAGAATGAATATACCTGGGAATCATTTGTGGAGGAAGAGGTAGATTTCTGCAATTACTCCTAGGCATTTCAGCTTGATTTTGAGCAATTATTTTGATCATTCTCATTGAATTGGATTTCATGTGGATTGTTTACCTCCACTGTCATTCTTTATATCCGGGCCATGATCTGTCGGCAGGAGAGAGGAAATTGTGAAGTTTTCAATCAGAGCAGAAATCATCAGATACAGAAATCAGGTTGTATTTATAGGTTTTGTTTTAATTTTAGGGACTTAACAAAGGCATAAAGAAATGTAAGCATAGAGACATCTGGCCAAGATGGCAGAGAGACGACAGGCACAGTTTTAAAGTCTCCTGATCTTACCCCATCTATTATATGAAACAAACCTCTTAAAAGAAATCCGATCAAAAAAAACTCAGGAAGAAAAGCCAGGAGAAAGAACATCTACCTCAGGTCTTTCCCAATTGTGGGCCAGGGGAGAAGGCCTCAATCAAGGTCAGAGACACTCCAGAGACAGCAACCAGCACCCCCTACTGGCCAGCTGGAGTTATACTAACACCAAACCTCTTTGAACCAGCCCCTCCCCAACTCAAGGTCATAGCAAAATGAAGACAGGTCAGAGGACAGGTGGAGCCATAGAAAAATTCTTGGAAGGAAAAGACCCTAACACAAAGAGACCTAGAAGCTCTGAGGAGAATATGATCTGGTCTCTAGCACAGAAAGACTTCCTTAAAGAAATAAGGAAGGAATTTAAAAATGAATTGGAAATTTTGGGAGAGTCAATTAACACCTTGCAACAAGAAAACAAATTATTGAAAAATATAATTGGACAAATACAAAAGGGGAGTATAATTCTCTCAGATTCTTAATTGGGCAATTGCAAAAAAAGAAAATAATTCTCTGAAAACCTCAATTGGTCAAATGGAAAGCTCTTTCAAAAATAGAACTGACCAATTGGAAAAGGAGTTGCAAAAGGTTAATGAAGAAAACTCCTCTCTAAAAATAAAGAATGGAGTCCATGGAACCTAATGACTTCATGACACAGCAAGAACCTGTTAAGCAAAGCCATAAAATAAAAAAAAAAGTAGAAGAAAATGTAAAAGACCTCATCAGCAAAAGCAATGACCTTGAGAACAGGTTGAGGAGGGGCACCCTAAGAATTATTCGACTTCCTGAAAACATTGAAGAGAAGACAAGCCTAGGCTTGATATTACAGGATCTAGTGGTGGAAAACTGGCCTGATGTCATGGAACCAGAGGGCAAAGTATTTATTGACAGAATACATAGATCCACTCCAGAAAGAGATCCTAAAATGCAAACACCAAGATATGTTGTGGCCACATTCCAGAACTATTTAATAAAAGAGAAAATCCTGTAAGCAGTCAGAAAGAAACAATTTAAATACCAAGGAGGAACAGTAAGAATTATGCAGGACCTGACTGCAACAACATTAAAGAATAGAAGGGCCTGGTGAGATATTCTGAAGTGCCAGGGAGCTTGGAATGTAGCCAAGAATCCACTGTCCTGCAAAGTTGAGCCTTCTTTTTCAGGGGAAAAGATGGACATTTAACAAAATGGAAGAATTCCAAAATTTTCTAATGAAAAGACCAGAGCTAAATAGAAAATTTGGGCATGAGACAGGAGGTTCAAGAGACACATGAAAAGGCAAAAAAAAGGGGGGGGTGGTAAAGAAAAAAATTGCTATACAATAAGATGAAAATGGCTATATCCAAGCATGGGAAAAAGATTTTCATAACTCTTGAGAATTGTAACTCTAACAGAGAAAATATAGCTATCCAGAAGTGATGGACACTTATGACTTATCCATGAGACTGCTATCGAATGGGATGAAACTGGCTATAATGCTACTTGGGAGAAAGATTCTAATACCTCTCAAGAATTATAACTCTATTATATACTTTGCTAGAAGTGATGCCTACTCAGAATTTTTTATGAATATTGACTGGCTTGATCCTTTTACTGTCAAAGGAACTCTCAAAAGTACATGAGACTCCATGAAACAAAAAGGAAAACAAACAATGTCAAAAGACTGAAAAAAGAAGAAGAAAATGCTAAATATTTCTTAAGTAAAAGCAAATGACCTGGAAATTAGAATGAAGTGAAATAACTTCAGAATTATTGAACTACCTTAAAGTTATGATCAAAAAGAGCCAAGATATCATATCTCAAAAAATCACAGAGAAAGCTGTCCTGATGTACTAGAATCAGATGCCAAAATAAAAATTGAATGAATTCCACCAAACAATTCTTGAAAGAAATCAACAAGTGAAAACATTCAGGAATACTGTAAACAAATTCTAGAACTCCCACATTAAGGAATAAAAAATTACAAGTAGGAGGAAACATTTCAAATATTGTGAAATCACAGTCAGGGATATCATCAAGCATCATCTACCAAATGAAACACTATACATTTTCAAGGGGACAAATGAATTTTCAATGGAACATAGGATGTTCAAATATTGTTGATGAAAAGATGAAAGCAGAAAAGAAAGTTTGATCTTCAAGTACAAAACTCAAGAGACTCATAAAAAGGTAGACCTGGAAAGAGAAAATGAGTTAACTGTTTGCATTCCTATTTGGGAAAATGATACTTAAGAAGATTACTAATAGTAGAGCAGTTAATAGTGCACATAGACAAAAGGCAAGAATACAAATTTAATCTGATAGAATGATGAACAAAAATAAACAAATGATGAGACAGAGAATCCCATTGGTAGAAGGGGGAAAGAAAAAATAGGATGGGGTAAATTTTCTCACAAGAAGGGTTGTGAAAGAGAACTAAAAGTTTGAGAAAATATGGTGGTGGTGGGCAGAAATTTAATCTTACGCTCTTTAGAACTGACTCTAAGTGAATAACATACACAATTAGTTGGGGATAAAAATCTATCTTAACATATAGGGAAGTAAGAGGGGAGAAAATAATAAAAGAGAGAACTGATGGGGGCAATGGTAGTCAAATTTTTTAAAAATCTCTTAAGAGGGTAAAGGGTGAAAGGAAAGAACAAGAATGGGAGTGAAAGCATAAAATGGAAGGAAATAAACAGTAATAAAAACAATGAATATGTATGGGGCAAACTCAGTTGTCAAACAGGAAAGGAAAGATAAATGGATAAAAAACAGAATTCTATAAAATCTTTGCAAGAAACACATTTGAAGCAGAAAAACTACCCAAAACAAAGCTAAGAGATTGGAATAGAAAGTATTAGTCTTCAACTGAAGTAAATAAAATGGGGTTATCAACTGTGATTTCTAAAAAAACAAAAGCAAAAGTAGATCTAATTAAAAGGAAGAAGGAAGGATGCAATATCTTGCAAAACTGGTACCACAATGTAGTAACAACAATACTAAACATATATGAACTCTAAGGAATCCACTTCCAATGTTTTAAAGAAGAAATTAAATGAGTTACAGGAAGAACTAGGAAGTAAATTTCCCCTCTTAGAACTAAATAAACTTAACCTCAAACTAAATGCGAAAGAAGTTAAAGAAATGATAATAATTTTAGAAAAGCTACATATAACAAATCTCTAGAGAAATCTAAATGGAAATAGAACAAAATATACCTTTTTCTTCAGTGACATATAGCATCTTCACCAAAATTAACCATGTATTAAAGCATAAAGACTTCACAAACAAATGTAGAAAAGCAGAAATATTAAATGCATCCCTATCAGATCAAAATTAAAGAAAAACTTCCAATCTATACATGGCATGAAAAAATACTTTAAAAATTAATTGGAAACTATATAATTTAATCCTAAAGAATTGAATGTGTCAGTGATAGAAACAGTCAATACTAGAGAGTTATATAATAATAAGACAATTGATGGGATGCTGCCAAAGCAGTACATAGGTGAAAATTCATATCTCTAAATGTCTTAAGTAATGAAATAGAGAAACTGCATATCAATGAATTATGCATGAAATGGAAAAAAAACACTGAAGAAGAAATGAGAAATCCCCACTTAAGTAAACAGTTGGAAATCTGGAACAATAAAAGTAAAATTATTAAAATTTCAAGTAAGAAAATCATTTAACAATTGAATAAAATTAGTAGCTAATTTCATGAAAAAAGAGAAAAACTATAGGTATACCTGGAAAGTGTAATTTAAAAAAGAAAACAAATAGATTGATTTTGCCACCAATGAAGATGAAATGAAAATAATGATTATGAGCTATTTGTCCAATTATAAGTCAATAAATCTAACAATATATGTAAAATGAATGAAGATTTGCATATAAAAATAGCCTAGAAGAAAAGGAGTGGAAGGAGAATACTTAATTAATTCAATCTTAGAAAAAGAAATTGAATATTTCACAAACTTTGTAAGGAAAAATCCCCAGGACCAGAAAAATTCACAAGTGAACTCAATCTCACAATTAAAGAATAATTAATTCCATTATTATATAAACTATTTGGGGAAATAGGGAAAAACAGAGTACTACCAAATTTCTTTTGACACAAATATGATACTGCAAATAACTTAAGCACAAAAGCAGAAAAATAAAATATAGGCCAATTTCCCTCAATACCCTCAATAATATGCATGCAAAAATGGAATAAAATACTAGTAAGGACATTTCAGCAGGGATCATACACTGATCAGTTTGGATTTATGTCAGGGATATAGGATTCAATTCAAAATTGAGAAAACCCATTGACCATATTAGTAGCAAAATGAACAGAAATCAAATGATAATCTCAAGAGATACAAAAAATTTTTTGAAAAAATCAGAATCTATTTCTCTTAAAACTCTAGTGAATAAGTGGAATGAATTGAGTTTGCCTTAATATTATGAGTAATATATGCATTGGCAATAAACTAGAACCCTTTCTAACAAGATCAGGGGTGAAGCAAGCATGCCCATAATAAACTCTATGACTTAATATTGCACTAAAAATTTTAGCTAGAACAAAAAGAAAAGAAAAAGAAATAGAAGGATTAGAATAGGAAACAAGGAAACAAAATTATCACTCTTTTCAATGATAGTATATTTAAAGAAATTAGACAAGAGAAAAAGAAATAATTAACTATAGTGAACTTGCAGGACACTAAATAAACTTGCATATAATTTGCGTTTCAATATATCATCTGCAACATTCAACAGTAAGAGATAGAAAGATAAATTTAACTTAAAGTAACTATGGATAATATAAAACACTTGGGAGTTTACCTGTTAAGATTATTCAAAAACTATATTGACACAATTATTGAACACTTTTCATAAAAATAAAATCAGATCCAAGCAATTGGGGAAAAAATCACTGCTTGTAAGCTGAAAGAAAAATGATAATACTTTATGAATTATTCTTACAATAAATTGCATTTATTATACATATTCTTATACTAAATTGCAATTATTGATCAATATAGTAATCACACTGCCAAAATTATTTTATTGAACTAGAAAAAGTAATAACAAAATTTTATGGTAGAGCAAAAGGAAAAGAATTTCAGGAGAACCAATCAAAAGAAATTTGAAGGAAGATGAACTGTATGAGATCTAAAACTGTAAAACAAAATGATAATTATCAAGAACAATCTTGTATTTGTTAAGAAATGCCAATGGTGGATCAATGGAATGGATGTCATACACACTACTTTGTAATAAATGACCCTAGTAATCTAGTTCTGATAAAACCCAATGTTCCTACTTTGTGAACAAAACTATATTATTTGATGGGAAATGTAAATTGTACAAAAATATCTCACTTAGATAAATATTTGTCTAAATTTCATGTGCAAGTAAATTTCAATTTTTTGGTTTGAAGTTTGATTTCCAAATTTCTCCCTCCCTTCCCCCTTCTTTGTGGCAATAAACTATCTGATATAGAATGTATGTGTGCTATAGATATATCACAAAAACTATTGCCATATTTGTAATTCTGTGAAGATTACTTGAGCAAAACAAAGAAGGAAGAAAGACAAGAAAAAAAAGAGGGAATGAGAGAGAGAAAGAAAGGAAGAAAGAGAGAGAAAGAAAGGAAGAGAGAGGAAGAAAGGAAGGAAAGAGGGGAGGAGGAAGGAGGGAAGGAGGAAGGGAGGGAGGGAGAGAAGGAGGGAAGAAGGAGGGAAGGATGGAGGGGAGGAAGGAAAGAAAAGTAGTGGAGTAAGAAGGCAGCAGGGAAGGAGAGAGGGAGGAGGGAATGAAGGAAGGAGGAAGGAGGATTGATAGGAAGGGTTATATGATAATGCCCAACAGGAGAGCAAAGAACAGGTTGCCTTACAGATCCATGTCTAAAAGAAGAACTTAGGACCAGGAGAGACATAGAAAACATGGAGAAATATTCAAAAGATAAATTTGATTATTTAAAGTTTTCACACAGATAAAAACAAAGCAACCAAGATTAGAAGGAAAGGATAAGGGTGTGAAAAACACTTTAGCAAAGAATCTGCCTCATTTCTCAAATATATGAGAACTAAGTCAAATTTATGCAAGTAATTCCCCAACTGATAAATGATCAAAGGATATGAAGAGGAAATGTTCAGATAAAGTAATCAAAACTATCTTTGATCTTACAAAAAAAATATTCTACATCTCATTTGAGTAGGGGAAATGCAAAGTAGAACAACTCTTATGAACCACCTCACCTATTGGTTATTAAAGTAGAAAAGTAAAATGATAAAAGACGGTGGAGTTGTGAACTGATTCAACCATTATGGAAAGCACTACTACTAGTAATATTAGGTCTGTATACCAAAAAGGTCATATAAAAAAGAGAAAAGGACTTATATGTACAAAAATACTTATAGTAGTTCTTTTTTGTGGTGGCTATATTAGAAATCAGGGGGATGCCACTCATTTAGGGAATGATTGAACAAAATGTGGCACAGCATTTTAATGGAATATTTCTGTACTTTAAAATATGACAAGCAGGATAATTTCAGAAAAACCTGAAAAGACTTAACATGAACTGGTAAAAGGTGAAGTGAGACAAACATTTCACAAAATAACAGCAATATTGTATGATGAAGATATCTGAAAATTTTAATTATTCTCAGTAATACAACAATCAAAAACCACAAAAAGGATTCATGGTGAAAAATGTTTCAAAGAAAGAACTGATGTCTTAATACAGATTGAGGCATATTTTTTTCACTGACATTCTTGTCTTTCATTTTTTCCTTGTTTCTTTTTTCTTCCTTTCTATTTTTCTTTCTATTCTTTTTCTTCTTTCTTGCTTTCTTTCTTTGTGGCTTTTTTACAGAAGTATTCTTGAAAAAATGCTAATGTGGCAATGTTTTACATGATATATATACATATACAAATATATCATGTAATATGGGAATATATAGATATATGTATCTATAAACACATACATGCATATATCTATATAAATCTGTATTAGATTGCTTCCTAGCACAAGGAAGGGGGTGGAGAGTAACAGAGGCAGGGATCAAATTTGTAACTTAAAACTTTAAAAAAAATTTAAAATAGTTTTTATATATAATTAGAAAAAAAATTAAAAATATTAAAAGAAATTCTTGTTTGATTTACTTTTCAAAGATAACAGAAGCAGATTAAGTGCTCAGCTTGGTTTAATTGATCAACAAAACAAAAAAATCAAACAAATGTTTACCTTAAAAATCCTTTTATCCTGAACTTTATTTTACCTTCCTTTAATCCTTGTCCATATGCTCTTCAAAACTTTTATACTTTTGGGGTGGCTAGGTGGCATAGTGGATAAAGCACAGACCTTGGAGTCAGGAGTACCTGGGTTCAAATCCAGTCTCAGATACTTAATAATTACCTAGCTGTGTGGCCTTGGGCAAGCCACTTAACCCCATTTGCCTTGCAAAAAAAACTAAAAAAAAAAAACTTTTACACTTTTATTTCCTGAATTTACCCATGTCATTTTGCAACGGAAAGGTATGGAATCGAATTGTATCTAATAATCCCCAATCATATGCCAGTTTTTAAGAATAAGTATTCTGTCTCTTCTTGAGTTACTTTTACTAGCATGTCACATTAGAATAAGCAATATAACTTTTTATCATTATACCCAATTAAAGCTTCTCAATCCTAAATTGCAGAAATATCAAAAGCTCCATTTTGTTCTCTTTGAATTCATATCTTTGGATGATATAGTGGAGAGTAACCTGGTATTTAGTAGATAGCAAAGGGAAAAGAAAAAAAAATGTCCTGGGAAACAGAGAGTCATCTTGGTCATTTTCAAGGGCTCAGTGATTCACTAGGAAATATCTTAAAAAAGAAAGGGAGGGAAGGTGGGGCCAAGATGGAATCATAAAGGCAAGTGCTCTTGTAACCCTCCTCAAAACACCTTAAAATACCTTTAAATAATAACTAAATAAATTCTAGAGTGTCAGAACCCACCAACACGTGGAGTAAAAAAATTCACTAGCCCTAGATAACTTCAAAAGTTGGTAGGAAAGGTGTGTTGCATCAGGGTGAGAGATTAGTGCAAAGCATCACAGGTTGAACCACTACAGACAACCCCCAGAAATGGCAACAGGGAAACTGAATCAAGGGTAGCAGTAGCAGTTTCCAAACCCCTCAGCCCACAGATTTCAAAGACAACTTGGAAGATTAGTAGGAAAGGTCTGTCACACCTGGGGAGAGTGGAGCAGTCCAGCACTGACCATGGCAGCACAGACCTGGCCATAGAAAACCACGGATAGGTCTTGCGACCCTCTGAATCAGTAAGGGTAGTCACTTCTTCCAGAGTTCTCAGTCCACAATAAGGAGACTGAACAACTGTTGAAAAGGGGACTATAGGGTCTTTTTTTCTTGCACTGAGACAGGAATTTGTGGTTTTATCCATACTCAAATCTAGGTCACAGTACTGGGTGGCCATCCCAGGGTGAGAAGAAGCAATAGCACCCCACAGTCTGTAGCCACAAGAAATCAAAGACCCTTCTCACAGTGCCAAGGCAGAAAAGAGTTCTTGGGTTCACTCACAGTAGTAAACAATTCTTCTTAGATTATTTACCTTGTAAGGACTGAGAACTTGCAGGGCCCCTCTGAAAACAAATGCACAGAACCCCAAAATCTTGGAACAGGGCACCCTCTACCCTGGGAGCAGAAACCTCTGTTACAAAACAGATAAAGTCAACTAATAGGCTGAGTGAATAAGCAAACAACAACAATAAAAATATCTGAGTGTAGAAAATTACTAAGATGACAAGGGATAGTGAAAGGCACACTCAGGAAAAAATGACAGTCAGATCTCCTACTTCCAAAACCTCCACAGAAAATGAATAGGTCTCAGGTCATGGAGGAGTTCCATAAGATTCTTGAAAAAGTAGATAAAAATGGGCAAGATAAATGAAACCAATATGAAACAAACATGAAAACTGAATCAATAGTTTGATAAAGAAACACAAAAAGATAGTGAAAAAAACACTTTAAAAAAGAGTATGTCAAATGATTAAAAAGTTCCAAAAACAATGTGAAGAATGCCTTTAAAAGCAGAACTGGTCAAATGGAAAAGGAAAAAAAAGCACAAAAATTCACTGAAGAAAATAATTACTTATAAAGTAGAATTGAGGAATTAGGAGAAATTAAGAGTCAATAGAACAAAACCAAAATAATGAAAAATAGAAGACAATGTGAAACTTTCACTAGAAAAACAACTGACCTGGAAAATAGATCCAGAAGAGAGAATTTGAAATTTATTAGACTACCTGAAAAACTTGAGCAAAAAAAGAACCTACACATCATAATTTAAGAAATTATCAAAGAATACTGTTCTAAGATTACAAAGAAAAAAATAGAAATTGAGAGAATCTTCCAACAGCCTCCTGAAAGAAATCCCCAAATGAAAATTCCCAGGAGTATTATAACCACATTTCAGAGCACCAAGGACAAGAAAATATTGCAAGTAGCCAGAATGAAAGAATTTTAAGTACTGTCAAACTGAGGTCAGGAAAACAAATAATTTAGGGACTTCTAATTATAAGATTGTAGGATGTTACACAGGATACTCCAGAAGCCAAAAGAGGATTTTAACTCAGAATCAACTATACAGAAAAATTGAGCACAATCTGTCAGGGGCAAAGGTGGATGTTCAAGGACATATGGTTCTTTCAAATTTTCTTGATGAAAAAGTCAGAGCTGAATAGAAAATTTGGTCATCAAATACAAAATTCAAGAGATGCATAAAAAGGTAAATAGGAAAGGGAAATCATTTAATGATGCTGAACTGTTTCTATTCTTATATGGGAAGATGATATTGAAGACTCATAAGAATTTTATTATTAGGACTGTGAGAGAGAGTGTGTTTTGTGTGTGTGTGTGTGTGTGTGTGTGTGTGTGTGTGTGAGAGAGAGAGAGAGAGAGAGAGAGAGAGAGAGAGAGAGAGAGATGTACTAGAAGAAATGGAAAGGTAAGGTTGAATGGGGTAAATTATTTCACATAATGGAAGCAAGAATTGATTCAAAAAAGGAATAATATATACATTCATTTGGGTATAGAAATCTATCTTACCTTACAGGAAAGTAGGAAGGGAATGGGATAAGAGAAATAGGGAGGGAGTATTGGAAGGGAAAGCAGATTAGTGGGTGTAGTCAGAAGCAAAACACTGGAGGAAAGATAAGGTGAAAGGAGAGAGAAAATAGAATAAAAAGGGACAAGAAGAATATGATGGAGGGAAATCATGAAACTGTGAAATAGCAATAGTAGCTGTGAAAAAAATTTTGATGGTTTCTCTGATAACAGCCTCAGTTTTCAAACATATAGAAAACTGCATCAAATTTATAAAAATATATTCCTCAATTATAAAACAATTTTCACATGAAGTTATCAATGCTATTTATAAACTTCTTTTAAAAGTGTTTGAAATCCCTACATTAAAACAATTATGAGGCACTATCTCATATTGCTTAAAAAATAGAAAAGGTAAATGACAAATGTTGGTGCAGATATAAGGAAAATGAAACTTCAATGAAGTTTTGATGGAGTTATGAACTGATTCAACCAGTCTGTAGAACAATTTGGATCTATGGCCAAAGGGCAATACTTCTACTAGACCTGTATCCTCAAAGAGATGAAAAACAAAAAGAAAAAGCATCTATAATTATAAGGATATTTTTAGCAGTTATTTTCTGTTGGCAAGGAATGGAAAATAGATGCCAATCAGTTGGGGAAACACTGAAGAGTGTGTGGTATATGATTTTGATGGAAAGTTATTCTGCTATAAGAAATGGTGAATAGGATGCTATCAGAAAAATCTAGAAATACTCACTTGAGCTGAAGCAAACTAAAAAGGACTGTGTAAAAAGTAAGAGTAATATTGTAGGTTGATCAACTGTGAATGACTTAGCTTTTCTCAGAAATATAGTTGGTGTAAAAACTCTAAGGGACTTATGATGAAAAGTGCTATCCATACTCATAGAAAGGATTCATAGTGTCTGAATACAGATTAAATATTGTATTTAGATTAAATATTAATAGGGGCGGCTAGGTAGCACAATGAAAAGAGCAGCGGCCTTGGAGTCAGGAGTACCTGGGTTCAAATCCGACCTCAGACACTTAATAATTACCTAGCCATGTGGCTTTGGGCAAATCACTTAAAACCCATTGCCTTGAAAAATATAAAAAAAAGAATAAATACTAGTAGATTAAATATTAATTTTCTCTGACTTTAGTTTTTTGAATTTTGTATTTTAGTTGGTTTATGTTTTCTTTTTCAATGTGGATATTATGAAAAGTTTTTGCATGATTACACATTTATAACCTGCATCAAATTGTTTACTTTCTCAATGTTGGGGTGGGGGTTGGGAGAGAGGAAATAAGAGAATTTGAACAAAATTGTATTATTGAGTGCTAAGAATTGTTTTTAAATGTAATTTAGGGATAATGCTGAATTAAAATAAAAATGTTTTTATATGCAAGTGTAATATTATTTTTAAAAGGAAATAATTAAAGAAGACATACTTGAAGGAAAATGTTTGTTTTCACAGGTTCCTGAAAAGGTTTCTAAAGGACTTTTTTCTTATAGACCTTAATGTCTTCTTAAACTAATAAAATGGAGAGGAGAAGATTATTCTAATTTCAAAGATCAAGGGTCTGAGGCACACAAAGTTATATCCAGTAAAAGCAAGAGAATCATTTATGAATTGAGGGGAATAAAATTTTGATTCATGAGAGGTCTGATTGAAACGCAGCTTCACATTCCTTCCAATTACAGTGACAAGATACTCTGGGATTTGTATATATACTATATTTATGCACACATATATAGATAGATACAAGTAGATATGTTTTACATATGAATACTGTATATGAAAAATGGTATAGGATACACATAGTAATTGTTTGATAATTCCTGATTGTCTCAAGTTTGAAAACTTAGGGAAATAAGTCACCATAAACAAAGCACGTAAACCCTTAAGAAAATACAAGTTTTTTCTGTGCCTGTGGCATTACCAACAGGAAAGATTCACAAGGACACAGAGAGTACATAGAAAGACAGACAGACAGACAGAAAGACAAGATAGATTGATGTTCACTGCTAATTGGGAAGAAACTCAAGAGCTTGAACTTATGCCAGCCTCATCCTTCACCTGTCATTGTTCAGGGTCTGCTTGGTTCTCTGTTTAAGTCTGCCTTTGCGGGACTTGCTGTGGGAGGTTCATGTCTGGTCTGCTGCTCCTTTTTCTCACTGTGTATCTCATAAAGTAACACAGAGCTGTGCCCTCAGCTTTAAGGAAAGTCATCTGCAGCTGCAGCATGTTGTTGCTGTTGTCCCTGGAGATGTTGAACTGGCCTTTCACAGAGTCTGCATTCCATTTGCTTGTTCCACCACCATTAAAACCTGCAACCCACTCCAGCCCCTTCCCTGGAGCCTGGCAGACCCAGCTCATGCTATAATCACTGAAGGTGAATCCAGAAGCTTTGCAGGAAAGACTAAGAGATCCTCCAGGCTGCCTCATATCTCCCCCAGACTCCTCCAGCAGAACATCACAAAGCACTCCTGCAAACAAAGAGTCAATAAAGACAATAGTCATACAATTACTTCAAAGAGCATTCATCTTAATGGAAAAGCAAACCAAAGAGAAAACCACCTTATAAAAGTCAGAATGAAGATTCCATTTAGTCCAAGCCCTATTGTGCAGGCTTTCCAGTAGGGTTCCTTAGGCAGATAAAGACCCCACAGAAGATAACTCCTCTCCAGAGCTGCAGGCAAGTTTTTGTTGATGTTCATCTTCAGAGGGAGGAGTTCAATTTTCATGACATTCTATGTTTAGTGTGCAGTAAAAGAGCTGCTGCCTCCCAGTGTGATTAGTCTCCTCTCTGAGCTGCAGAGAGTACTTTCCCCCAGAATTTCTTCTAAAACCCTGAGAATCCAGATATCATTGATGAAGACTCAATGTCTATCCTCCATGTCTCCAATCTATTCTCAATAACAATGGAATGCTCATTTGATTTTTTATGTTCTGATATTATACTACCTTATCCCAATGTCTTTTCTCATTGGGAAGGCACCCCAAGTGCTTGATGTTTTTGATCTTTAGAAGAGATTGAGTCTACCTTGGGAATTACTGGTGAAGGAGGGAGATTGTCAGATTTCTCCAGTTACTTCTAGCCATTTCAGCTTGCTAATATTATTTTGGCTCATTATCTTTGGAACTAGATTTAATGTGGATTATTTATCTCCACTATCATTCTTTACATCCAGATCAGGCTCTGTCAGCATGAGAGAGGTAATTGTGAGGCTTTGAATCAGAACAGAAATCATCAGACACTGGAAATCAGGCTGGATTGATAGGTCTTGTTTTAATTGTTGAGACTTAACATAGGCATAGAGAAATGTTAATGACCTAGATTAAGTATAGAAGTATATTGTATCATGCATACAATGTTCTCCCCTACAGAGTTTACTTTTAGAACCTCTCAGCCCACATAAGCTCATGTCCCTTTTTGAATTGGGGAAACTGAGGCATAGAATGGACAAGGCATAAAAAGTCTGCTACATCTCCTAGACCTTCCACAAGGGCCTCTTCTGGAGCATGGGACCAACTTCAGGCTGAACCTCAGTCTGCAGGGAGCTCCTTCCAGAACAATCAAATCTGCTGCCACCAGCTGATCTCATAGAGGCCCGAGAGAGAACATGGTGGGGGAAGGGTTATACTGACTTTAATTCTCATCAAGATCTATTCGAATGCTTGGCAAAAAATACAAATTATTCTCCGATCAACCTGTGAGATTGGGATAAAGCTTGAACTGGATCAACTTGTCTTTTTGTTTTTTCTTCCTCTGATAGAAGCTCTACATTTCCATTTTCCTGTCATCACCACACAATCTATAGGGAAAAGCACAATTCAAAGCAGTTTATTGAATGGAGTATTCCTGTACTTACAAAATATATCTTGGCCTCCCAAGTCTTAAGAGGCTAACTGACCCTCTATTATCTTTAAACTATCTTTTGAAATCTTTTCCCTTTCATTAACTACTAGCAAAATAAAACTTGATACTTTAGTTTAAGATAGTTTTCAGCCTTATATAAGATCTTCTCACTCAGATCATGTATCTTGGGTCTCACACTTTTCCTTCATCTCTCCATATAGCTACCAAAGTGGCATCAAGTCATACTTATCACATATTTAATGGACGTTATTTTCTCTGTTTCCACAAAGATTTAATGTTTGCTGGTCATTATTTTTTAATAACTTGACCCCAACTCATCTTTGTCACTTCTTTATATATTGGATAGACCACTGAAGTTCACTTAAACTAACCTCCATCCATTCCTTCCAAATTATGCTTTTCTCTTATTTCCACATTCTTACACTGTCTTTCCTCTTTTACTTGGACACTACTGCTTCTAATCTACAATTATTTTAATTCTTTGATTCCTGGAAAATCTTCCTTGAAGGTCATTTCTATGTGATGTCTTTTCTGCTATCCTTCCATTGAGAGTACCTGCCTTTTAAGAGTTTTATATAGTCTATATATTCCAATTTATGTATATATTTTCCCACAAAAGAATGTAAGCAAATTGAGAGTTGGAATTGTTTCATTTTGTCTTCATATCCTATACACACAGCTCCTGGAACATTGTAAGTGCTTAATAAATGAGTGTTAATTTATTGAATAATTGATTGGATTCATTGATAGTTCAGTATTTGTAAATTATTCTACTCTTGGGGCAGTTGACAAACCCAGCATAGACAAACCAGAGAGAGCCTGTGGAGTTCCTTACCTCTTGGAGTTCCTAATATCTGTGGTCCTAGGCCAGTAAGCAAATCTCTAGGATTCTCAACACCAGGGTCTGTCAGCAAGCCTTTCACCACCACCATAAGATTCTTGGGATTGGTAACAAGTCCGAAAATAAATGAGAAAGGTCAGAGGAAAAGCAGGATCTATTGAATGTTAACTTGGTGATAAGGAAACAGGTTCAGAAAAGGACAGAAGGGATGCTATGTATGAAGCTTCAGAGGATAATATGAGTAGGTCTCCACTGCAGAAAGATTTCATAGGTATCAGAAAGGATTTTAAAAATAAAATGGAAAACTGGGAAAAGAAATGAGAGAGAAAATTAAAATCTTGTGACCAAAACTAACAGAAGAAAACATCTTTTAAAATTGTATTTTAAAAATACACTTGAACAAATTCAGTAAGAAAATCATTCCATCAAAAAAACAATGGGGCAAAGGAAAAAAAGTTAATAATTCCTTTAAAAATAGAATTGATCAAGTGGAAAAGGAGATGAAAAAACAAAATGAAGAAAATAACTGTGAAAAATAGATTTGGAGTAATGGAACCTAATGACTTCATGAAACATCAAGGATCTGTTAAATTGATTGAAAAAATTAAAAGATAGAAGAAAATTTAAAATACATCACTGATAAAAAATAACTGACCTGGAAAATAGATCCAGGAGAGATAATTTTAGAATCCCAGGAATACCTGAAGGTCATGATAGCATTCTTTAGGAAATAGCCAAGGAGAACTGCTCTGATATCCTGTAACCAATGGGCAAAATAGTGATTGAAAGAATCTATCATTATTTGCTGAAAGAGAACTCAACAAGAAAATATCAACAAATATTGTGGCCAAACTTCAGAATTATCAGATCAAGGAGAAAATTCGGCAAGTGACCACAAGAAGAAATTCAAATAATAAGGAGACACAATGAGGATTATATAGAACCTGACTGTATCAACATTAAAGGGAGAAAGGGTCTGGAATATAACATTCCAGAGAACAAGGAATCTTAAATTATAACTAGGAATCAATGATCCAGCAAAAACTGAGCCTTCACTTTTAGAGGAAAAGATGAACATTTAATGTAATATGTGATTTTCAAATTTTCCTGATGAAACAATGAATACAAAATTGATCTTCAAACTGGAGGCTCTAGAGATACATGTAAAGGTAAATAGGTAAAAAGAAAAAGACTGTCATTCAATAAAATTAAATCGGCTACATCCCTACCTGGGAGCAAGATTCTTGAGAAAAGTAACTTGTTACAGGAAATCCATACTATGTCCATGATTTTGATGAAATGATCATTTTTTTTTCAATTTAAAAACATTAATAAAGGGGGTTGAAATGAAACAAGATGGAGTGAAAGGGGAAGTGGAATGGATTAAATTACCTCACATGAAGAAGTACAAAGGATTGCTTATAATAGAGGAAAAGAATGAAAGAGATGAGAACAACATGAATCTTGCTCTCACGGAATTTGGCACAAAGAGGATGAACACATACACCCAGTTAGGTTTAGAATTTATTTTATTCTTCATTATTGGGAGGGGAAAGGAAGGGAAGGAGGGGAAAGGAAGAAAATGGAAGGAGGGACTAATAGAAGGGAGGGAAGCAAGAAAGCAAAAGGAAAGGGGTAAAAAGAGGTGGCTGATAGAAGGGGAAACACATTGAGGGAGTCATTCAGAAGCAAAACACTGAGGAAGATGGATAATGTGAAAGAAGGGGGAAAGTACAAATGGAGAGGAGATAGTACGGAGGATAATAAGGAGTTAGGAATTATAACTGTTAATGTGAATGGGATAAACTCTTATAAAACTGAAGGGGATAGTAGAGTGGATTAAAAACAAGAATCTTCCAATTTGCTGCTTACAAGAAACACATTTGAAGCAGAGAGATACACGAAGAGTAAAGATAAAAGCCTGAAGCAGATTTATATTATACTTCAGCTCATTTTAAAAAAAGCAGGGGAAGCAAGCCTTATCTCAGACAAAGCAATTGTAAAAATAGATTCCATTAAAAGAAATAAGGAAAGAAACTATATCCTAAAAGATACCATAGGAAACTAAGTGATTTCAGTATTAAAGATATGTATATCAAATGGTATAACATACAAATTATTAGAGGAGAAATTAAATGAATTACAGGAAGACATAGACTGCAAAACTACACTAGTGGGATCTTCAATCTGTCTTTCTCAGAATTAGATAAATCTAACCCTAAAATAACCAAGATGAAAGTTAAGGAGTAGAATAGATTGTTAGAATAGTTAGCTATAATAAAACACTGGAAAAAACTGAATGGGAATGGAAAGGAATATGATTTTTTTCTACCTCATATAGCACATACAAAACTTGGCCATCTTACTAGGCCATAAAATACTCATAAGCAAGTGTAAAATGGCAGAAATATTGGATGCAGACTTTTCAGATCATGATGTAATAAAAATCATAATCAATAAAGGGCCATGGAGAGACACAACCAAAAGCAATTGGAAACTAAATAACTTAAATTTTAAAAATCAGTTGACCAAACTACAAACAATAGAAATAATTAATAATTTCATCCAAGACAATAACTATTCAACATGCCAGCACTTATAGGATACGGTCAGAGAAATTATTAGGGAGAATATTATATCTCTAAAGGCTTTCATGAATTAAATAGGGAAAGAGGAGCTCAATAAATTGGGCATGCATTTAAAAAAGGGAAAGAATAAATTAAAAATCCCCAATCGAATACCAAATTCAAATATACGAAAATGAAAGACAAAATTAACAAAACTGAAAATCAGAAAATTATCTAACTAAAAAATAAAACAGTTTTGGTTTTATTTTTAAAAACAGTAAAATAGATAAGCTTTTGGTTAATTAGTTTTCTTAAAAAAAATTAAGAAAACCAAATTACCAGTAACAAGAATAAATTAAGTGAATTCACTGCCAATGAGGAGGAATTTAAAGTAATATTTTACAGCTATTTTACCAAACCATAGGCCAAAAAATTGATCACCTAAGTTAAATAGACAAATATTTACAAAACTGTAAACTTTCCAGGTTAGAAGAAGAGAAATTAAATGCTTAAATAACTCAACCTCAAAAAAAAAAGAAATTGAACAAGCCATCAATGAATTTCCAAAGGAAAAAATCTCCAGGATCAGTTGAATTCACAAAGGAATTCTACCAAGCATTCAAGGAATAATTATCTTCAATGGTATTTAAACTATTTGAAAAAATAGATGAGGAAGTTCTTCCAAATTCCCTTGATGACACTATTATTGCAAAGATACATAAACTACAAAGATTCAAAAGAGAGAAAGTTAATAGACCAGTTTTCTTAATGAATATGGATGTGAAAATTTCAAATAAAATATTAACAAGGAGATTATTGCAAATTATCATTAAGATATTACTTTGTGATCAAGCAGAATTTATACTAGGAATGCAGGATTGGTTCAATATTTGGAAAACTATATGCCAATTTGGAAAACAATCTACTGTAACAATAACAAATCTAACAGAAATCATAATTTTATTTCAATAGATCCTGAAAAAGCTTTTGACAAAACGCAATACTTATTCCTATTAAAAACATGACAGCATAGGAATAAATGGAGTAATAGTTATAAAAATCATAACCCAACTTACTGCCTTCCTTTTGATCTTGGTAACACTGGGTTTTTTGTGAAAATATTTTTCAGTTTAATGTTATTAAAATTAACCATTTTGGGGTGGCTAGGTGCACAGTGGATAGAGCGCTGGCCCTGGAGTCAGGAGTACCTGAGTTCAAATCCGGCCTCAGACAATAATTACCTAGCTCTGTGGCCTTGGGAAAGCCTCTTAACTCCATTTGCCTTGCAAAAAACTAAAAATAAAATAAAAATTAAAAAAATTAAATTATCCATTTTCTCGTTTGACAAAACCATTAGCAAGCATTGCTTTTAATGGGGATAATTTGGAAGCATTCCCAGTAAGATCAGGAAACAAGAATTCCTGGTAATCATCATTATTATTCAATACTGTATTATAAATGTTAACTTTAACAATAAAAGAGGAAAAAGAAATTGAAGGAATTAGAATAGGTAGTGAAGAAATAAAACTCTCATTCTTTGCACATAAGATCTAGAGAAAATCAATGAAAATACTATTTGAAACAATTAACAACTTTTGCAAAGTTCCAAGATATAAAATGCTCAACATTTCTATATATTACTAACAAGACACAACAGCAAAAATAGAAAAAGAAATTCCATTTAATATAATTGCAGGGGGCAGCTAGGTGGTGCAATGGATACAGCACTGGCCCTGGTGTCAGGAGTACCTGAATTCAAATCCAGCCTCAGACACTTTATAATTACCTAGTTGTGTGGCCTTGCGCAGGCCACCTAATCCCATTTGCCTTGCAAAAACCTAAAAAAGAACTGTAGCTTCAGACAAGATAAACATACTAGGGAGTCTATCTGCTAAGGCAGACCCAGTAAAATTACGAAAAGAATCAAAAATTTCACACATATAAAATCAGATCTAATTAACTGAATGAAAATCAATTGCTCTTGGGTAGGCTGATATATAATATAATGAAAATGACAATTTTATATGAATTAAATATTTATATATATATGAATAAATATAATATAATATGAATGACAATTATATATGAATTAAATATTAAGTGCAATATCAATCAAATTTCCCAAAAAATACTTTACTGAGATAGAAAAATTGTAACTAAATTCATAAGCAAGAATAAAAAGTCAAGAATGTCAAGAGAATTAAAGAAAATGGAAAGGAATCAATTTATCAATTGAGAATTGTTATTCTATTAAGGCAAGGGTGGAGGTGGAAGACAGGTATAAATCAATTAAGACGTGAAAACGAGGCTCATAAAAGAAGAAAGCATTAGAAGAAAAATGATATCACATAATGAGGCATAAAGGACATTTTAATAAAGGGAAATAGGGAGCGTGAGAATACAAACTCTTACTGTCAAATGATTAGACTTAAGAAGGAAATAAAATATAGCTAATTGAGTTTAGGAATAAATCCTACCTGGGCAGCTAGGTAATGAAGAGGATATAGCACTGGCCTTGGAGTCAGAAGGACCTGAGTTCAAATCAAATTAATTATTATCTAGCTGTGTGATCTTGGGCAAGTCACTTAACTCTATTGTCTTAAATAAACAAAAATTTTAAAAAAGAATAAATCCTACCCTACAGGGGGTAGGGTGAAGAAAGGAGAAGAAAGGAGACTTCTCTTTAATGAATAAAATGGATGGTTAAAGTTAAAAGAAAAAAGCAAAATAAAATGGGAAAGAGAAGAAAACTGAAGAAGGTTGATAGTAGGACAGATTGAGAGAGGCAGCACTTAGAAACCAAACCATGGTTGGAGGAATAAGGGGAGAGGATAAAAAAACTACAAAGAGGAAGAAGATAGAATGAAGGGAAATACAAAATTAGTAATCTTTGCTGTGATTGTGAATGAGATAATGTCTCTCCTGAAATGGAAGTGGATAGCAGAGGGGGGTGAAAAACCAGATTCCTATAATACGTTACTTATTAAGAAACATCATTGAAACAGAAAGATACACACAGGATAAAAGTAAAAGACTAGAGCAGAATATATTTCAGCTGAAGTAAAAAAAAAACAGGGAGCAATCTTGATCTCAGGCAAAGCAAATGCAAAAATAGGTCTAATTAAAAGGGAGAAAGACACTGTAAAGGTAAGGCTAATTGTATTTATGAAAATTTATGAAAGACTCATAATGTCCACCGATTGGGGAATGACTAAACAAGCTGCAGTGTATATAAATGTTATGGATCACTATTCTTTTGTAAGGAATCATGAGCAGTATGACTACAGAAAAACATGGAAAAATTTACATGAAGTGAGCTAAAACCAGGAGAAAATTACACATATTAACAACCACATTGTGAGATTATCAACTATGATGGAAGCAATTTTTCTCAGCAGTTCAGTGATCAAAGACAATCCTGAGAGATCTGTTAAGGAAAATACTGTCCACAACCAGAGAAGAAATTATGGATTCTGAATTCAGAGCAAAGCATACTATATTTACTTATTAAAATTTCTTTTATGCTCTTGCTCATTTCTCCTTAGTTCTATTTCTTAATTCACAATCTGACTAATATGAACACATATGAAACATGATTGTACATGTAAAACCTAAAAAAAGATGCTCTAAAAAATGTCTACTTTACCTAATCCAACTCTGACCTATTTTACACAGTAGAGTACGATCCCCATCTTCCACAGTAAACAGGTTCATTCATATTGAACCCAAAGGACAGCAACACAGTGCAGTTGTATTCCATCACATTCATATATCACAATTTATTGACCTCATTTTTTGTACTTTCTATTTTTAGTTTCTTGTTTATACTACCACAAAAACAACTATAATAAATTGTTGTTTATTTATTTTTCATCCATATGTATATGAATATTTTTAAATTACAAAATTTTCTTCCACCCTTCCTTCCCAACCCCCTCCCATCAGCAGTGTAAAATCATGTAAACACTGTACACACATATTTTTGATAAACATGCTACAGATTAGTCATTTTCAGAATGAGGAATTAAGATTAAGGGAAAGAGATATGCAAGAGATAATTTTTTATGAAGTGTTCATCAGATTTTAAAGGTTTTTTTCCTTTTTTTAGTTTGTTTTCTTTTATTTTTCTTCCTCTAGATAGGGATAATTGCCCATAGTCAGGCTAATACAGTTGTCCTAGTTCTCTGAACCACTGAGAGGAACTGATTCCATCAATGTTGTTCATCTCACTGTGTTGCTGTTAATTGTTGCTGTTGTTTTCTTGATTCTACTCCCTTCACTCAGCATCAGATCCTTTAAAACATTCATTGCTTCTCTAGAGTCTGACCATTTATGCTTTCTTATAGAACAATATTATTCCATAATATTCATGTATCATAACTTGTTTAGCCATTCCCAATTTTATGGGCTTCCCCTCAATTTTAAATTCTTTGACACTTCAAAAAGATCTGCCATGAATATTTTGGACATGTGGGACTTTTCCCATTTTTTATGATTCTTTTGTATATAGGACTGGAATTGGAATTGCTGGGTTAAAAGGAATGAGCATTGTTATTGTTCTTTGGGCATAGTTCCATATTGCTCTACAGAAAGGTTGGATCTCTTCACAATTCCACCAGCAATGCATCAATGTACCAATTCTCCCACAATCTCTCCAGTATTGATCATTTTTCCCTTTATCTCATCTTGGACAATCTGATAGGTGTAAGGTGAAACCTCATTGTTGTTTTAATTAGCATTTCTCTAATCAATAATGATTTGGAGCATTTTTTTCATGTGATTATAAATAGCTTTAATTTCTTCATTTCAAAACTGTCTATTCATAATCTTTGATGGGATGATTTTTTTTTAGGTTTTTGTAAGGCAAATGGGATTAAGTGGCTTGGCCAAGGCCACACAGCTAGGCAATTATTAAGTGTCTGAGACTGGATTTGAACCCAGGTACTCCTGACTCCAGGGCCAGTGCTTTATCCACTGCGCCACCTAGCTGCCCCTATTCATAAGTTTTGACTATTTGTCAATTGGGAAAAACTTGTAACCTTATAAATTTGATGCAATTCTTTATATATTTTAGAAATGAGACCTTAATTAGAACTCATAGTTGTGAAGATTGTTTCCCAGCTTTGTGCTTTTCTTCTAATTTTGGCTACATTGATTTTATTAGTGCAAAATCTTTTAAATTAATTTAGTCAGAATCTTTTGTTTTGCAGTTTATAATGTACTCTAATTCTTGGTTGATCATAAATTTCTCCCTGTTATAAATAATTTGTACTTAAAGACTTTTTTCTAATTTCTTTGATCTCCTTTGGGTATAGATCAATCAATGGG
Source organism: Macrotis lagotis (assembly GCF_037893015.1). NCBI lineage: Eukaryota > Metazoa > Chordata > Mammalia > Peramelemorphia > Peramelidae > Macrotis > Macrotis lagotis. Next base: position 438,736,840 of record NC_133658.1, on the reverse strand, counting down.
TCAAAATGCTAGGTCAAATGCATGCACTCTTTAGGAATTTTTTGTAAAATAATTCCAGATTACATTCGAGAAAAAATAATCTTTGTAAAAGGTGATTAGATTCTAGCTCATTCCAGATCCCTCTTTTGGACCTAGAACTCTTTCTCTTTTTAGTCATTTAGAGGAGTTTTTATTTAAATACTATATACACAGTATATTCGCTATAGTTTCTGATTTGTCATGTGACTTCGTATCTCCTATTTGACAACCATGTATAAAACATGCAAAGTATTTTTAATCATGTAAATATTTTGTTTTCTAATTATATACAATAGTAGTTTCTACCAATCATTTTTGCAAGGTTTTGAATTTTACAATATTTTCCCCCTCCCTTCTTTCCCTCCCCCTCTCCCCAACAAAATACAATCTGATATAGATTTAACGTTTGTTTCCATGATATGCATAGATCAAAATTGTATGTGTTGAGAGAAAAAAAAAACATAGCCATAACAAAATATTCGAGATAGTAGAATTATGTAGTACATAAGACATCTTTTTAAAAGTTGAAGATACTAATCTTTGGTTGTAGTTTAAATGCCATAGGTCCTTCTCCGGATATGGATATTATTTTCAATCAAAGATCGCTAAAATTTTCCCTGATCATTGCACTGATGAAATGCACATGGTCATCATGATTGATCATTAAACTTGTTGTTGAGGTGTACAGTGTTCTTCTGGTTCTGCTCATGTCACTCAGCATCAATTCATGCAAGTCTTTCCAGACTTCTCTGAATTCCCATCTCTCTTGACGTCTAATAGAATACTGTTCTATTAATATATATATGCCACAATTGATGGACATCACCTCAGTTTCCAATTCTTTGCAACTACAAAAAGAGCTGTTATGAATTTTTGTATATGTGAAGTTTTTGCCCTTTTTCACGATCTTTTCGGGATATAGACAGAGTAGTGGTATTGCTGGATCAGAGAGTAAACACATTTTTATTGTCCTTTGGGCATAATTCCAAATTGTTCTCCAGAAAGATTGGACATGGACCTTGTGGAGGGACAGAGGTAAACGTTCCAAACTTACAGAACTCAATTAGAGGTTGATAGAGAATTAGAAATGTTAAAGAATATTAGATTAGACACTAGATAATCAACAAAATAATTTTAAAAACTGAGATCATCTCTGTTAGCTCCCTCTTATTTTTATTCAATTCATGTCATATATAATATGTATACTGCTAAGATATCATCATAAGAAGGCACAAATATTTTCTTCAGTGGTGCTGGTTGTGAATTATTTTATGCAGATTATAACTGTGGGTGCTCAGGAACCATTATACAGAGTTATAGGATACAAGGCTATCCGTAAAATTTTGAAGTAGCAAATTGTGAATTGCACTGCTGAATAAGTAGCCCACAAATCTGTGTATTAGTTCTTCATTAAAATCTTGGAAGATGGGCATCATGTTTCATGATTGATCATCTGGAATGATCATGGTTAATGATAATTACACTGAGCAAAATTCCTAATTTTTTCAACATTGTTTGCTTTATATTGTTGTCACTCTATAATTGTTCTGTTTCTGAACTTAACTATGCATCAGTTTCATTACATCAAATTTATATATACCATAACTTTTTCACTCATTTACTAGTTTATGAACCACTCCTTTCTTAGAACTAATTTTTCCTTTAATCTACCCTCCACTAATTTTTGTTTCTTCTTTTGCAATTGGTGGCAAAATCGATAGAATGCTAGGCCTGGAGTCAGAAATGCTAGAGTTAAAACCTGGCTTTAGACATATGCTGTATGACCATTGGGCAAGTCACACTATTTGCCTCACTGAAAAATGAGCTGGAGAAGGCTTTGTCTAACTGTTGGAATTAGGGATAACCTGATAAGCATAGAATTTGGGGGGCTATTGAAAAGGCAAATAAATTCACACTATCTGGGATGTTAAAACCACTCAGGATTTTTTTATGAAATATAATAAAGTAAAACAGGTAAAATATTTTCCCCCAAAAGGTTTGATGCAGAAAAATGGAATGTTGGGTTCCCCTGGAGACAAACTTTGTAAATCTTTTGTTTGCATTGTTAAGGGAATCTTCCTTCTTCCTTTATCAACTAATTTAAGCCACACCTGAGGGCCTGACCTTCAACCTGATTTGGATTGCATTATCCTCTGGTGTGGCAGCCAGGGAGCTCAGGAGCTGGAAACACCCATGACCACTCAAAAGAGACCCCTCATCAAAAAACAAAACCTCCAATGCAGGACTTGGGTCATTCCCAGGTCACCACTCCCCCCATGGACTATGAGGGAGAATTTAAGGAGATCAAGGGAGGGGCTCAATCTCTTTTATCTTCCAGATTCCTGTTGAAACCCTGGTCAGGTGGTCTGACCAGTTCAATCAGGAAAACACATGGTTTTCTCTTTAAACTCTTCTAACTTTTCTGTCATTTTCTTATGTGTTATAACTTCTTTTTATTAAATCTTTTCCTTCTTTTCACATCTGCATTCCCAGATCTGAGTGGTGATTCTTCACAGGCAGTTTTATTACTTTTTTGGACATAGATTCATATTGCTCTCCAGAAAGTTTGGATCCGTTCACAACTCCACCAGCAATGCATCAATGTCCCAATCCTCCCACAACTTCTCCAACATTTATCAATTTCCTGTTTTCTCCTCTTGGCTAATCTAATAGTTGTAAGATGACACCTCATTGTTGTTTTAATTTTCATTTTTCTAATGAATAATGATTTGGAGCATTTTTTCATATGATTATATATAGTTTTAATTTCCTCATTTGAAAATTGTCTGCTTATGTCCTTTGACCATTTGTCAATTGGGGAATGACTTGTGATCTTATAAATTTGATGCAATTCTCTACATATTTTAGAAATGAGACCTCTAATCAGATCTGTTTGTGAAGATTGTTTCCCAGCTTTCTGCTTTCCTTTTAATTTTGGCAGCATTGATTTTTTTAGTGTAAAAACTTTTTAATTTAATATAGTCAAAAATCATTCATTTTGCATTTTAATAATGTGCTCTAATTCTTGTTTAGTCATATATTTATCCCTGTCCATAGATGAGCATTTTTTGGTCTATTAATTTACCTATGGTATTACTCTTTATGTCTAAATCCTGAACCAATTTTGACCTTATTTTGATATAGAGAGTGAGATGTGGATCTATGCCCAGTTTTTGCCATACTTTTTCCATTTTTCCTAACAATTTTTGTCAAATTGTGAGTTCTTATCCCAGAGCCTGATTTCTTTAGATTTGTCAAATAGTACATTGCTCTAGTCATTTACTGCAGTTTCTTTTAAACCTTTCCTAATCCAATGATCCAGTTCTCCATCTTAACCAGTATCAGGAAATTATGGTGACTGCTACTTTATAGTATAGTTTTAGATCTGGTAGAGCTAGGTTATTTATCTTTATATTTTTTCGTCAGTCCCCTTGCTATTTTTTCCCTTTTATTGCTCCAGATGAATTTTGTAATTTTATTGGTATGGTACTAAATAAGTAATTTAATTTGTTTTGAATTTCCATTTTTATTATATTATCTTGACATTTTTCAAATTATTTAGATCTGACTTTATTTGGGTGAGGGATGCTTTATAATTGTGTTCATATAGTTTCTGGGTTTGTTTTGGGAGGTAGATTCCTAGGTATTTAATGTGGTCTACAGTTATTTTAAATGGAATTTCCCTCTATTTCTTGCTCTTGGACTTTTTTGATCATATATAGAAATGCTGATGATTTAACTGAGTTCATTTTATACCCTGCTACTTTGCTGAATTTGTTAATTGTTTCAAGGAGTTTTTTAGATGATTTTCTTGGGTAATCTAGGTATACCTTCATATAATCTGCAAAGAGGGAAAGTTTTGCTTCCTCATTGCCAATTCTGATTCCTTTGATTTCTTTTTCTTCATTTATTGCTACTACTAGGAGTTCTGATTCTTCACTCCTGATTTCACTGGAAATGCTCCAAGTTTATTTTCATTAAATTATAATACTTTTTGATAGTTTTAGATAGATACTATTTATTGCTCTAAGTAAAACTCCATTTATTCCTAACCTTTCTAGTGTTTTTAAAAGGAATGGATGTTGTATTTTATGAAAGGCTTCTTCAGTGATTGAGATAAACATGATTTTTGTTGGTTTTCCTATTGAGATGTTTAATTATATTAAGTAGTTCCCTAATGTTGATCCATCCCTGCATGCCTAGTATAAATCCAACCTGATTATGGTATATTATCCTGGTAAAAACTGGCTGTAGTCTCATCGCTGAAATTTTATTTCAGATCTTTGCATCCATACTCATTAGGGATATTGTTCTATAATTTTCTTTGTCTGTTTTGGTCCTTCCTGGTTTAGGTATCAGCACCATGTTGGTGTAATAAAAAGAGTTTGGTAGAACTCCTTCCTCTACTATTTTTTTCAAATAGTTTATGTAGAATAGGAATTAATTGTTCCTTAAATGTTTGGCAGCATTCACTGGTAAATCCATCTGGACCTAGAGATGTTTTCTTAAGGAATTTATTGATGGTTTCTTCAATTTCTTTGTCTGAAATGGCGTTATTTAAGTAATTTATTTCCTCTTCTGTTAATCTGGGCAGTTTGTATTTTTGTAAATATTCATCCATTTCTTTCCATTTTATTAATCTCTCCCTTGATTTTCAGGATTTCTAATTTGGTATTTAATTGGGTATGTTTAATTTGTTCTTTTTCTAGCTTTTTTAGTTGCATAGCCAATTCATTGATCTCCTCTTTCCCTATTTTGTTCATATAGACATTTAGAGATCTATTTTCCCCTCAAAATTACTTTGGTTGCATCCCATAAATTTTGACATGATGTCTTATTATTATCATTTTCTTAGACATCATTATTATTTATTTTATTTGCTTTTGATTCACTCAATATTTAAGATGAAGTTATTTGATTTTCAATCAGTTCATGATTTTCTCTGATTCTTTATTACATGTAATTTTTATTGCATCATGGTCTGAGAAATGTATATTTGTTATTTCTGCCTTTCTGCATTGGATTTTAAGGGGTTTTTTGCCATAGTACCTGGTTAGTTTTGGTGAAAGTGCCATGTACTGCCAAGAAAAAGGTAGTTTCTTTTCTATTCGTGTTTTCTCCAGAAGTCTATCATATCTAAGTTTTCTAAGATTTTATTCACCTTCTTAACTTCCTTCTTGCTTATTTTGTTGTCAGATTTATTTAGTTCTGAGACAGGCAGATTGAGTTCTCCCATTATTAAAATTCTGCTGTCTGTGTATCCTCATAATTCACTCAACTTTTCCTCTAGGAACCTGGATGCTATACAACTAGGTGCATACATAGCTTAGTAATGATATAGCTTCACCACCAATGATGCCTTTTAAGAAGATGTTATTTCCTTCATTATCCCTTTTAAAGAGGTAGTTTTGCTTTTACTTTGACTGAGATTAGGATCACTACCCCAGATTTTTTTTTTTATTTCAGCTGAGGCATAATATATTTTACTTAAATGTTTTATCCTTACGTGGTGTGTCTCTCCACTTTAAATGTGTTTCTTGTGGTGTAGCTAGATAGTGAATAGAGCACTGGTCTTGGAGTCAGGAGTATTTGAGTTCAAATCTGAACTCAGACACTTAATTATTACCTAGCTGTGTGACCCTGGGCAAATCATTTAAACCCATTGCCTTGTAAAAGAAAACCCCCAAAACAAATGTTTTTCTGGAAAACAACATATTGTAGGTTTCCAGTTTTCAATCCATTCTGATATCACTTTCATTTTATTTCATTCATATTTACAGTTAAGACCGCTAATTTTGTATTTCCCTCCATGCTTTCTCCATTTACAGTTATCTGTTTCCTTTTCTCTTACTCCTCCACACCAAAATTTTGTGAGCTTTCTTCTTTGATTTTTCTTTTAAAAATTTAACTTTCAATTTACTTTCACTTATACTTTCCTTCTCTTTTATCAGTCCCTGTTCCTCTTATCTTTTCCTTTCCCAGTCCCCTCATTCCATGTAGATTGTTACATTTTTAAACCTAAGTGGGAATGTATCTTATTCCCTCACTGGACTAAATCTATTGAATAGAATTTCCTCAGCATTCACATTCTCCCTTCTTTCCCTCTAATATTATAATTCTTTGTGCCTCTTCCCTTGTATTATTTATCACTCTAATGTTATTAATTAGGTATCATCAATCACAGTTTGATTGTTTGATAAGCTCTTATTGTTATCAAGATATCATCACAGATTATTTACTTGATTGCTTTATAAGTAGCATTGATTCAAATTGCATTAAATTATAATTCTAATAATTTTTTTACCTTCCCCCCTTTCAAGTATCTTTCAAATACACAGACTCTTCCTCAGAAGCCAAAATATCATTCAAAACTATATCATTTCTTGAACTATTTGTGCCCTTCCCTCCCAGGCCAATTTTCTTCCACACAAATGAAGCATCCCTTGCTTCTGGGTGGTCCAGGTGTTACCTATGCAGTCCATGCCTTGCCTTTGCAGAGGTTTTTTCCCCCCCTTTATGTTCAGGTTCTGACTTAACAGTGGTTTGTTCCTGACTCAGTCCTGCCTTTTACCCTGATATTCTCAGGGTTCAGACTTTGTTTGGGGCTGGAGTCCTCCCTGCTGGCATGATATCTTACTTCTGGGACCTTTGCTATTGTTAAGCTGTCAGAACCTGACCTGCACTGTGGCTAAAAGCCTCCTACTGGCTTTCCCTTCTCTCCTGCCTCCTGGAATTTACTTTCTCTTTCCCCCTCTAAGAAACAAAACTTCAATGAAGATCCTCCAGATGTCCACAGTTGAAAACTTCTTTGAATCTGCTCTTTTTCTTGGTGGGATCTGTTGTGTGAATGATGGAGTAGAGGCTTCTTTTATCTTTGGTAGGGGAAAGCTCCCAGAGCATGTTAGCTTCACGCAGCCATCTTGTCTACCCCAGTTATCTTAATTATAGTGAGGGAAATGCTGTGCAAGGCATCCTTTTCACTTGCCTTTACCAGAATTTTTCTATCCCTTGGCCTGGTTAATAGAAAACAGGGCTATTAGAGATGGTCTGCCTGCTTTGGGCGGGGGTTCATTGGCTCTAAACCAATTTCACTTCTTCTCCTATCAAGCTAGGTGACATGATACACTAGGAACTTTGGGAAAATATCAACATGTGACATCTGGTAGTAGATTGAGACAACCCAATAAATCCTATCCTTTATCTCAGTAGACTAATTCTCAGTATGGATTTGTGCCAGACTTTGCTCCAGTTTTCCCAACAATTTTGACCATGTAATGAATTCTTATCAAAAATTTAAATCTTCACATTTGTCAAACACATTTTTGCTTATAATCATTTGCTACTTTATATTGTTTAACAACTCTGTTCTAATGACCAGTTCATATAAGCATTTCTATATTTTTTTCTGAGAGTACTATACATCTTATAGTGTACATAAAAATTTAGGAGATAGTATAGAAAAGCACGATATATTTGAAATAATGTAGTTTTAATAAAAAATCAATCAATACTTTTTTTGTATTCAAGTTTAAAATGAATAAAATTTAAAGATAAATAAATAAGTTACAATATACACAAAAAGAGAAGATTGGAACCAGAAAGAAGAATTATGATTATTCTTTAACTATGGAGGAAATGGTAGGGATGCTGGGTAAAATAGGCATTAAGAGGATTTAGACTTTTTGAGAAATTTTACCTTTCATCAGAAACTGTTGTAGTAGACTGGATGTAGAATAATGTCAAGAGGTTTTGAGATTATAGGTTGTTATTCTGTCACAATCAAATACTACAACTGATTCAGTCATATCAATTGACTGATATCCCAACAATTTCCTCTTCTTTGCACCCACAAAGAGAGTTGTTATAAATATGTTGAAGTTATTGGTTGTTTTTCTAATTCTCTAACTGGTTTTGGAGCTAGACCTAGTAGTGGTATTTCTTTACCAAAGGATATAGGCAGCTTAATAGCTCTCAGGACATAATTCCAGACTACTCTCCAAAATGATTACATCAGTTCACAATCCCACCAAAAAGGAATTAGTGTCCCAAGAATTTTGAGAATAGATATATTTTCTAACTATTTTCAAAGCTAAATGGTTAATTTTGTACATTGGGCCAATAGGGATAAGAATTTGGAAAACTCACTCTTGTCCTCTGAACTTATAGAACTGCCTTGCAGCACACTACCTTGCTTAGTACACACAGAAAACTGTTAAAATCAATGTTTGAGAATGAGATAAAATGGGCTTCACCATATTTAGTAGCAGTTATTAAAATTTTGACTCAATTTGACAATTTTACTTTGCTTTTCCATAAAAGAAACTATCAGACTACTAGGGCAGAACTTGATCAACCCTGAGATATCCACAACAGAAAATTTCCATGGAAAGTATTAGTGCTTCTCTTTATATATTTCTATGTAATTAATATTTTTATATTGCAATAAGTACTTTATAAAGATATTTTATTATGTTTTATTTTTAGCAAGATCAGGGTAATTCATTAGCATGTTATTTAGCAGCTCTTCAGTATATGGATTATAGCCTTGTGATTCAACTGTAGGTCTGAGATAAATTGGAAGATATCATCTGTAATATTCTACTTTATCCTGGCTTTCTAATTTTCCAAAAACTTTAAAGCACAACAGAACAATTCATAAACTGTGAAAAGCAGTTGCCTACTTTTCCAAATACTGATATATTTATTTAGTTGTCTTTCCTCAGAATATTGTGAATGAATTTAGGGAGTAGAAAAAGTTCAGTGATATGAAAACTTACCCTTATTTGCAAATCTGATTGCACTATTTGATGATGATTTCTGTAGCAGAATTTGGACAGTAGTTCCCTTTAGACAGGTTTGTAGGTCCTTAGCAGGTCTTTGGGATCATTAAGATTCTTCAAAAGCAGAAAGGATATTGCTTAAAACTGTTGTAATAGAAAGCTGTGATAAACTTTTTGAAATTTCTAACTATATGGTCGATCTTCTAGTTGCCTCCTAGGAGTTTTGCCCAAATAATTTCATGTAAGTTTTTACTGCAATTTTTCTCTTTTGAGAACTTAAAAAGCTTTGTCTAAGGATTTGTGGCAACCTCAGAAATTCTATAAGATATACCTTTCATTATTTTCCAACCATTACCCAAAATCTGTATCAATTCAAAAGCTAAAAACTGATGTTTTGAAAGTTTTTCAAACATGTTGCTTGATTTTATAACCTCTAAAGCTGTCTCTTCGCTGTCAGCAACAATGAGGAGAAAGACTCAATCTTTCAAGAAGGAAGTCAAGAAGGAAGTTAAAAAGGAGAAGGAAATCTTAGAAAACTTAGATATGATAGACCTCTGAAGAAAACTTAATGGGGATAGAAAATAATATACATTTTTCTCGGCAGTATAGGGCATCTATAACAAAATTGACCATTTACTAGTGCATGAAAACCTTATAATAAAATGAAAAAAGGCAGAAATAATAAATGCATACTTCTCAGACCATGATGCAATTAAAAATACATGTAATAAAAGGTCATGGAAAGCAAAACCAAAAATTAATTGGAAACTAAATAATTTAATTTTATTTGTTTCTTCTTTTGTTTTTTGTTTCTAGCAAGGCAATGGGGTTAAGTGACTTGCCCAAGACCACACAGCTAAGGCAACTATTAAGTATCTGAGCTCAAATTTGAACTCAGGTCCTCTTGACTCCAAAGCCAATGCTCTATCCACTGTGCCACCTAGCTTCCCCATTTTAAAAACAAAGAGTGAATCAAACAACAAATCAGAAATAATCAACAATTATATACAAGAAATTGATAACAATGGGACATCATACCAAAATTTATGGGATGCAATCAAGGCAGTTTTGAGGGGAAACTTTATATCTCTAAAGGCTTATATGAATAAAATAAAGAAAGAAGAGATCAGTAAATTGCCTATGCAACTAAAAAAAGTTAGGAAAAAAACAAATTAAAGATTCCCCCCAAAAAAACTAAATTATAAATTCTGAAAATAAGGGAGAGATTAATATAATTGAAAGCAAAAAAAAGCCACTGATCTCATAAATAAAACCAAACTGTTTTATGAAAAGTCAACAATATAGATAAAACTTTTATTCATCTAATTAAAAAAAATGAAGATAGTGAAATTACCAGTATCAAAAATGAAAAGGATGAACTAACCACCAATGAGGAGGAAATTAAGGGGATAATTTGGAACTACTTTGCCAAATTGTATGTCAATACTTTTGATAACCTGAAAGAAATGGATGAATATTTACAAAAACACAAGCTGCCTGGACTAACAGAGAGGAAATAACATACTTAAATAACCCCATTTCAGAAAAAGGAATTGAAGAAACCATGAATAAACTCCCTAAGTCTCCAGGTTCAGCTGGATTTACAAGTGAATTCTACCAAACATTTAAAGTACAATTAATTTCTATTCCACATAAACTACTTCAAAAATAGAAGAAGGGGTTCTGCCAAATTCCTTTTATGACACCAACATTGTGCTGATGCCTAACTAGGACGTAGAAAACAGAAAAAGGTAATTATAGACCAATCTCCCTAGTGAACATTGATGGAAAAATCTTAAATAAAATTTTAGTAATGAGATTACCTCATGTTATTACTAGGATACTACACCATGATCAGGTAAGATTTATGCCAGCTAGAAAAGGATGGTTCAATATAAGGAAAAAATTCAACATAATTGAATAAAGCAATGGGAAATCAAATAGATGCTGAAGAGGACTTTGATATAATACAACATCCATTCCTATTAAGAACTCTAGAAAGTTTAGGAATAGTCTTCCTAAAAATAACAAATAGTGTCTCTCTAGAACCATAAGCAAATATTATATGTAATGGGGATAAACTCAGAGCATTTACAAAAATATCACAGGTGAAATAAGGTGCCCATCATCACCATTACTATTCCATGTAGTTTTAGAAATAATAGTTCTAGAAATAAGAGAAGGAAAAATAAATTGAAGGAATTGGTATTGGCAACGAGGAAGTGAAGCTTTCACTCTTTGCAAATGTTATGATTAAATATTCGGAGAACCCAAGAAAAATCATCTAAAAATCTCCTTGAAAAAATTAACAAATTCAGAAAAGTAGCAGGATATAAAGTAAACCCACATAAAACAACATTTCTACATATGAATAACAAAGCCCAAGAGCAAGAGATAGAAATTAAAATAAATATAGACTTGGGTATCTATCCCAAGACAAACTCAGTAACTGTATGTACAATTATAAAGCACTTCTCACCCAAATAAAATCAGATCTAAATAATTGTAAAAATATAAATTGCTTATGGGTTGGTTAATCTAATAAAATAAATATGTCAATTCTATCCAAATTAAATTACTTATTTAATGCCATGCAAATCAAATTACCAAATAATTATTTTACCTAGTTAGAAAATATAGTAACATAATTCATCTGGAGGAACAAAAGGTCAAGAATAGCAAGGGAATTGATAGAAAAAAATTGTAAAGGAATGTGACCTAGTTCTATCAAATTTAAAATTATACTATAAAGCAGAGATCATCAAAACTACCTGGTACTGGTTAAGAAATAGAGTAATGGATCAGTTAATTAGGAAAGGTTCATATGAAACAGTAATAAATGACTGCAACAATGTACTGTTTGAGAAATTCAAAAGAATTTCTGGGAAAAGAATTCACTAATTGACAAAAATTGTTGTAAAAAATGGAAAATAGTATGTCAAAAGCTAAGCATAGACCCACATCTCACACCCTATACCAAAATAAGGTCAAAATAGATACAGGATTCTGCCATAAAGAACAACACCATAGATAAATTAATAGACTAAGAAATACTCTATCAGATCTTTGGAAATCATACAAATTTATGGCCAAACAAGAATAGAGTACATTATGAACTACTTAATGAATGATTTTGACTATGTTAAATTGAAAAATTTTGCACTAATAAAATCAATGCTGCCAAAGTTAAAATGAAAGCAGAAATCTGGGAAAGAATCTTCAGAACTAGGAGATATGATAAAGGTCTCATTTCTAAAATATATAGAGAACTACAACAAATTACAACAAATTTATGAGGTTGATAGTCATTCTCCAATTGATAAATTGTCAAAGGATATGGACAGTTTTCAAATAAAGAAATTAAAGCTATATGTATAATCATTTGGGAAATGCTCTAAATTATTTTTGATTAGAGAACTGTAAATTAAATACATTATGAGGTATCACCTCATACCTATCTGATTGGCCAAGATGAGAAAAAGAAAATGATCAATGTTGGAGAGGTTGTGGGAGGATTGAGAATTTAATGCATTGCTGGTGGAGTTGTGATCTGATCCTACCATTCTAGATAGCAATATTGATCTATGCCTAAAGAGCAATAAAACCAATCATCCCCTTTGACTCAGAAATTCCATTTCTAGGCCTGTATCCAGAAGAAATCATAAAAAAATGGGAAAAGTCTCACATCCTTCAAAATATTCATAGCAGCTCTTTTTGTAGTGGCAAAGAACTAGAAACTGAGGGTATGACCATCAATTGGGAATGGTTAAACTAGTTATCATTCATGAATATTATGGAATATTATGGATATTATGGAATACTATTGTTCCATAAGACACTATAAATAGACTACAATGGAATGAACTATAGGATCTGATGCTGACAAAAGGGAGCAGAACTAAGAGAATAATGTACACATTAACAGGGACATTTTGAAATAATCAACCCTGGTGGATGAAGCTGTTCTCAGCACTTCAGAGAGCTTGGAGAACCCTATTAGATTGCTATGGACAATGTTATCCCCATGCAGAGGAAGAAAAACAAAACAAAACAAAAAAAAAATCCTTCCTAATCTTATGAACAACACATACACTTTAAAAAAAAATATCTCATGTATTTCTTTCCCTTAATCCGAATTCTTTATACTGAAAATGACTTACCTGTGAACATGCTCAATACAAATGTGTATGTACAGTATTAATGAGGGGATGGGGGTGGGAAGTCAGGGTAGAAGAAAATTTTGTAGCTTAAAAAATATACTTATATATATATATATATGTATATATGAATGTTGAAAAACCTTCCATATATATATATATATATATATATATATATATATTATCCAAAGGTTTATCTATTTTACTGCTTTTTTTTACTTCAAACCATTTTTTGGTTTTATTTATTAATTCAATCACTTGCTTTTGATATTATTTGTTTCAACTTAAATTTTCAGAATTATGTATTTTGGGGGAATTGGGGAATTTTAAATTTTTTCTTTCTCTAACTTTTTTATGCATTGACTTCCTCTTTCTCTATTTTAGTCATGTAAGCATATAGGAATATAGCTCCTAATAACTGCTTTGATTATATCCAATAAGTTTTGGTATGTTGTCTCATCATTGTCATTATCTTGGATGAAATCATTAAATCATTATTTCTTTTTATGATCTGTTGTTTTATTCACTCTTTCTTTAAAATGAAATTGTTTAGTTTCCAATTAGTTTCAGGTATATATCTCCTTGTTCCTTATTGTATGTGATTTTTTTATTGCATCAAGGTCTGAAAAGGATGCATTCAGTATTTCTGCCTTTCTGCATTTGATTATGAGGGGTTTATTTTGCCCTATTACATGGTCAGTTTTTGTGTAGGTGCCACATACTGCAGAAAAAAAAATGTATATTCCTTTCCATTTTCATTCAGTTTCATCCAGGAGTATATCATATCTAAATTTTCTAACATACTATTCACCAACCTTAACTTTCTTCTTGTTTATTTTTTTGGTTAGATTTTTCTCATTCTGAAGAGAGAGTTTGAGATCTTCCTCCAGGCTAGTTTTACTGTGTTTGTCTTCCTGGAAATCATTCAGCTTCTCTAAGAATATGGTTGCTCTACCTCTTGGTGCATACATATTTTGTATTGAAATTGCTTCATTGTCTATGGCAACTTTTAGGAGGATGTAGTTTCTTTCTTTATTTCTTTAAATAAGATCCATTTTTGCAGCTGCTTTGTCTGAGATAAGGATTGCTACCCCTGCTGTTTTCACTTCATCTGAAGTATACTATATTCATCTCCAGCCATTTACTTTTATTCAGTATGGATTTCTTTGTTTCAAATGTGTTTCTTGTAAGTAGCATATTATGGGATTCTGATTTTAATCCACTATGCTTTCCACTTCTGTTTTATGGGAGAATTCATCTCATTTGCATTCAAAGTTAAATTACTAATTATTTCTCTATCCTCTCTATTAGAATTTTTATCTTTTTTTCACCTTTACCCTACTCCCCAGATTTTTGCTTCAGAATACCACCTCCTTCAGTGTACTTACCCCCTTCTATCCAACCCCCTCTCTTTTCTTTCCCATTTTTCTTTCACCTTTCTTCCTTCCCTTGCCTCTATCAGTCCCTCCTTCTCTCCCTCCCTCTTTTTCCCTTTTGACACTTGACAGGTAAAATAAGTTTCTAATATGTGTGTTAATCCCTATTTGAGCAAAATCTGATGAGAGTAAGAATCAGGCTGTTTTCACCTCATTCCTTCTTTCCCTCTATTTCTATAAATCCTTTGCACTTCTTCATGTGATGTCATTGACCCTGTTCAACTTCCCCCCTTCCTCCCATCTCTTTATTGTCCCCCATTTCTAATGAAATATTTATAAAAATTATTCCATCAATGTCATGTACCTATCATGGTATCCATTCCTTCTGACTAAGTATATTTCCTGTAATAGAGTCATAATTCTCAAGAATTATGAGAATCTACCTCCCTGGTATGGAATTTAATCTTATTGTATAAGTTTTTTTTTTCTTTTTCCCTTGTTTACCTTTTCATGTATATATTGAGTCTCCTGTTTGAAGACCATATTTTCTGTTTATCTCTAGTCTCCCCATCAGGAAATATTGAAAGTATCCTATTTTGTTAAATGTTCATCTCTTCCCTGAAAAAGAAGGCTCTGTTTTGCTGGATGGTGAATTATGGATTATCATATTTCAGGTCCTTTGATGCCTTAATGTTGATGCAGTTAGGTCCTGTATGATCTCTAATGTGACTCCTTGGTATTTTACTTCTTTCCTTTTGGCTGCTTGCAGGATTTTCTCCTTGATCTGATAGTTCTGGACTTTCATTACAATATTCCTTGGTGTTTTTATTTTGGTATCCCTCTCAGGAGGTGATCAGTGTATTCTTTCAATTACAATTTTACCCTCTGGTTGTAGGAAATCAATTTTCCTTTAGGATATATCCTGAAGTATGGAGTTCAGGCTCTTTTGTCGCTATCTGTTTTCCAGATCAGCTATTTTGTCAGTGAAGTATTTTACATTTTCTTCCATTTTTTTCATTTTTTGATTTTGTTTGACAGATTCTTGGTATCTCATGAAGTTGTTAGTTTCTACAGATTGAAATCTATTTTTAAGAGAAGAATTTTTTCATTTATCTTTTGCATCTCCTTTTCTAATAGATGAATTTAATTTTTGAAGCAGTTATCTTTTTCCATTTGCTCAATTGTGTTTTTAAGAGAAATATTTTTTGTACTCATCTAATTGTATTTTCAAAGGATTTGTTTTCTTGTTGTAAAATGTTAATTTTCTCTTGCATAGTGACAATTTTCTCTTGTGTTACTTTTTCCAATTTTTCCATTTTGTAGCTGCTGATTTGTTTCTTGGGTTCAGTACTGCCTTGCAAGGAATTGTGACTCAGACACGGGAATACAGGCTTTGGAAAGAAAATAGAAATTTATTAAAGGAAGTTACAGCATATTAAGAAAGGGATAGAAAAGTTAGAAAGAGTTTTAAGAGACCATGTAGATTCCCGATTCAATTTTGGCCATGCCAGCTGGCCAAGGTTCCGCAGTAACCTCAAAAGTCAAAGAGGTTGCCTCCTCCCCTTCCCTCACAGAGTCCATGGGAGGAGGTGGTGACTTGGGAATGATGCAAGTCTTTCATTGGAGGTCTTGCCTTTGGGTGGCCTTCCAGGACCTGTGCTTCCTGGCTGCCCTGGAAAAGCAATGCAATCCAAGTTGAAGGTCTGCCCTAAATTAGATGATAAAGGAAGTTTCCTTTTACAATGCGAACAAAAGATTTACAAAGTTTGTCTCCAACTGATCTCATCACTCCTATGCCCAGTTTTCTCTGCATTAATTTGATTTTTTAAACTCCTTTCTGTTCTCTTCTCAGAAGTCTTTCTGGGTTGGAGACCAATTCATATTCTCCTCTGAAGCTGAATCCTTTTCTCTGCTAGTATCCTTAATTCCAAGGTAGCATTCAATGAACCCCACTTTGTGCTGGTTTTTCTTCATTTTGGGCCCTTTCCCTAGGGTCTTGTTCAGGGGGGAGGGGCCAGTTTGCAGTCTTTCCACTGTGAGATTCCTAGAGGTCTTGCTCATTGGGTTTAGGAACTCCAGGGGGTTACTCAGTGGGCCCATCAATAAGGAATTCTAGAAGGTTTCTCTAGATTGTCTGTGTTAGCAGCATCAGTGGTCCACTCCTTAGCCCTGACTGGATTGCATAATCTGGACTGGGCCCTCAGGCTAGAAAACTCAGAGGATCTCTATTGGGTAATCATCAGCATAATCAACACTGGGTAGATCTGCTGTGCTCACTTGAGCCTTGAGTCAAGTTGCAAACACCTGGGGTTGTTTGTGCTAGAGAAAGTCAGACCCTCCCACAAGAACAGGAAGTGAGGAAGGGGAGGACTCAGAAACCTTGAGGCTCCTCTGTGGGAAACATGGGGGCTCATGACCACGTGAGCTGTAAGGATAGTTATCTGGAGAGCAAAGAATAGTTTCACAATCAGATGTATGACTAAAGGAAGAATTTGGGACCAGTAGAGACCTAGAATGCATTCTGAAATATAAAATAGAAAATTGTGTTTGGAAAAAGTTTTCTCACAGGTAAAAACAATGCAATCAAGATTAGAAGGAAAGTAAAATGGTGTGAAAAAAATTTTAGAAAATGAATCTACCTCACATCTCAAATTTATAGAGAACTGAGGTAAATTTTTGCAAGTAATCCCCCAATTAATAAAAGGTTAAAAAATTGCAAGGGGCAATTTCAGATGAAGTAAAATTTTCTATAGTCTTATAAAAAATGTTCTACACCTCATTTGATTAGAGAAATGCAAAATAAAACAACCCTTACAGACCACTCACATATATTACCTCATATAGAAAAAAAATAAAATGATAAATGATGGTGAAGCTGTGAATTGATCCAACCATTCTGGAAAGCAATTTGGAACTATGCTCAAAGGGTATATGCCCTTTGATCCAGGAATACCACTAAATCTATATGCCAAAGAGATCATAAAAAAGGGAAAAGGAGTTATATGTACAAAAATATATATATATATAGTATCTCTTTTTGTGGTGACTATAATTAGAAATCAAGGGAATCTCTCATTTGGTGAATGATTGAACAAAATGTGGCACATTATTTTAATGGAATATTTTTGTGTTATAAGAAATGAGAAACAGGATAATGTTAGAAAAAACTGAAAAGACTTACATGAACTCATAAAAGGTGAAGTGAGCAGGATCAGGAGAATATTTCACAATGTAAGAGTGATATATGATGAACATGTTTGAATGTCTTAACTATTCTCAGTAATGCAGCAATCAAAGACAACATAAAGCATTCATTTTGAAAAAATGTTTCAAAGAATGAAATGATGTCTGAATACAGATTGAAGCATTTCTATTTCACTTTTGTCTTTCTTTTTTTCCTTCTTTCTTTTTCCTTTGTTTCTTCCTTTTTTCTTTCTTCTTATTCTTTCATTTTCTTTAGTTTTTCTTCTTGCTTTCTTTCTTTGGGTCTTTTTACTGAAATATTCTTGCACAAAATTGCTAGTGTGGCAATGTTCTGCCACATATTATATATGCATATATATATATATATATATATATTCTCTAATATGTATATATACATATACATATGTGTATATCTCTATAAACTGTATTAGATTGCTTAATAACCAAGAAAGTGGGATGGAGGCAGGGTTAAAATTTGTAACTCAAAACATAAAAAAAAGTTTAAAATGGTTTTCATATACAATTGGAAAAGTAAAAAATGTAAGAAATTCTTGTTTGATTTATAGTTCAAAGATAATGGAAACAGATCAAGTTGATCTGATTGGTTTAATTGATTAACAAACCAAAAAATTCTAGCCAATGGTAACCTTAAAAATTATTTTACCCTGCACTTCTGTTTTACCTTCTTTTCATCTTATCCTATTGTTTCTCAACTCCCCTATCCTTTTGTTTCCTGGATTTCCCCATATCATTTTATCTCTCTCCATGTAATAGAAAGGTATGGAATAGGGATACATCTAATAATCTAATAATAAAGCAATCTAATTATCTAGTAATCTATATGCCAGTTTTTGTAGTAAATATTTTGACTTCCATTGAGCTCCTTTTAATAGCATGTCATTTAACATTTCAGCATTATACTCAGTCAAAGGCTCTCAATCCTAAACTTCATAAATATCAAAAACTCCATTTTTTCTCTTGGAATTCATATCTTTGGATGACATGGTTGGAGAATAGCCTAATATTCAGTTAAGTAGCAAATAGAAAGAAAAAAAATGTCCTGGGAAATTGAGAGACATCTAGGACATCATCAAGGGCTCAGTGATTTGCTAGGAAATGTCTTAAATTAAAAAAGGAGGTCAGGGCCAAGATGGCAGCCTAAAGGCCCCATGGTAATCCCAAGAAGAGGCAGAATGAAAATAGGACATCAGAGTTTGCAATCATAGGGAATCAGGGAAACTCCTCCCAGTTACAAGACAGGAAAAAAGTTCTTGGGAATATTCACAGTAGTAAACACCTGTTCTTAAATCATACTACTATAGAAGATAAAAATGTATATATGTGTATATATATAATATATATATATATATATATATATATATATATATATATAAAATGAAACAGAGTATGTAGAATTTATAGAGCACATGCCTCTCTCTCAATATATACATATATATGTATATATATATGTATATATATATGCAGAGAGCATAGGTGTGAGTGCAACATGGTGGAATGATAGTTAAAAAATCTTAAGGGATTAAGGGATGAGAAAGGTATGTGTTCAGAGGAAGGTAAAGGAGGAGGTAGAATGGAGTAATTTAAAATATCTCATATAAAAAGGCAAGAAAAAGTAATACAGTGCAGTGGAAGAGAGGGCAGAACTAACACAAAGAGTGAATAACATATAAAGTCAATTGGGTATAGAAATCTATCTTACCCCAAAGAAAATTAGGGGTGGGGGAAATAGGATAAGAGAATGGCATAGGGTATATTGGAAGGGAAAAGAGTTTGTAATTGGAGTAGTCAGAATCAAAACACTAGAGGATGAACAAGATGAAAGGAGAGAGAAAACAGAAAAAACAGCGACTTGGAGATTAGGATGGAGGCAAATATAATTGGCAATAGCAACTGCAAAAAAATTTTGGAGAAAGTTTCTCTGATAAAGGCCACATTTCTGAAAGATAGAGCACTGACTCAAATTTACAAATTTTTATAAATGCTCATAAGTTGTAAACAATTTTCAGATGAGGTTATCAGTGTTATGTATAGTCATTTAAAAAAAGCTATCTAGTCTCTAAAGTAAAATAATTTTATCTTACATCTATTAGATCACCTAATAGAATAGAAAAGAAAAAAAGGCAAAAGTTTGTGAGGATGTAGGGAAAAATGAGACATCAAGGCATTGTTGATGGATTTGTGATCTAATTCAATCATTCTGTAAATTTGGATCTGTGACAATGCCTCTACTAGATCTATATCCACAGAAATGAAAAACAAAAAGAAAAAAGACCTACATGTACAAGGATATATATATATATATATATATATATATATATATATATATATATATATATATATATATATAGCAACTCTTTTTGTTGACAAGGAATTGAAGATTGAACAGAGGCCACTCAGTTGGGGAATGACAGAACAATTTGTGGAATGTTGTTTTGATCGAAAGCTACTGTAAGAAATGATGAGTAGGATGCTCTCAGAAAAGCTTAGAAATACTTTTATTAACTGAAGTAAAAAAGTAAAGTAACAGCAATATTACAGGATGTGAATGATTTACCTTTTTTTAGTAATACAACACTGAAGAACTTATGATGAATAATAATTTTCATCCCCAGAGAAAGAGCTGATGGAGTCTGAATACAGCATACTTTTCCATACATTTCTTTTACTTCATTTTTCTAGAAGTGTTTTTTGGTTGGTGTGTCTTTTTTCTATTACAATGTGACTACTGTGGAGATGTTTTGCTTGACTACCCATTTATAACTATATAAAAAATTGCTTATTTTCTCAGTGATGGGGTGGAGGTTGGAAGGGAGGAAGAGAGAGAGTTTGAAACAATCTTTTATAAATAATTGTTAAAATTGTTTCTAATTGGAAGAAATACAAAATTAAAACAAAAATGGTTTTACATGAAAATCTACTACTCTTTTTTTAAAAAAAGGAAATAATTGAATAGTTGAAGGAAAAAGTTTGTTTTCACAGGTTCCTGAGAAGGTTTCTAAAGGACTTTATCCTTATAAACCTTATTGTCTCCTCAAACTAGTGTTATGGACAGGAGAAGATTATTCTAACTTCAAAGATCAAGGATCTGAGACAGACAATGATATATACAGTCAAAGCAAGAGGATCGTTTATGAAATAAGAGGAATATAAATTTGATAACATGAGAGGTCTGATTGAAAAGAAGTTTCACATTCCTTCCAATTACAGTGCCATGATACTATGTTATGCTTATGATTATACAAATATGGGCTACATACATATATATTTGCATATATTCTATAGGTATAGTTAATATATTATCTGAACCTACTCATAGATATATTTTATATATGAATGCTATAAATGGGAAGTGTATAGGACGCACATTAGTGATTGTTCAGTAATTCCTCATGTTTGAAAACTTTGCGTAAATTAGTCACCATGTACAAAACACGTAAACCCTTAAAAAAATTCATATTTCAGAAACAGGAAAGATTCTCCTTTGCCACAAAGGAGAGAGAGACAGACAGATAGACAGATAGATAGACAGACAGACAGGAAGGCAGAAAAAAAGATGCTCACTGCTAATTGGGAAGAACACATTCTAATCTCATCCTTTACCTGTCACTGTCTGTGGTCTCCTTGGTTCCCTCTTATAGTCTGGCTCCTCCGGGCCTGGCTGAGGGAGGTATATGTCTGGTCTCATACTTCTTTTTTCCCAGTGTGTATCTCGCACAGTAATACAGGGTTGTGTCCTCAGCTTTAAGGGAAGTCATCTGTAGCTGTAGCAAGTTGTTGCTGTTGTCCCTGGAGAGGGTGAACTGGCCTTTCACAGAGTCTGCATAAGTATGTGCTTGTTCCACCACTAGTAATCTCTGTGACCCACTCCAGCCTCTTCCTTGGAGCCTGGCAGACCCAGCCCATGCTATAATCACTGAAGGTGAATTCAGTAGCTTTGTCGGAAAGACTAAGAGATGCTCCAGACTGCCTTACATCTCCCCCAGACTCCTCCAGCAGAACATCACAATGCACTCCTGCAAAGAATCAATAAAGACAGTAGTCATACAAATACATTACTTAAAAGAGTTTACTTAATCACACGACAAAAGACAAAACTACCTTGTAAAATAGAATGAAGATTCCATTTAGTCCAAGAATCCTTGTCCAGGCTCTCCAGTGGGGGTCCTTAGGCAGATAAAGACCCTACAGAAGAGAACACCTCTCCCAGAGTTGCAGTCAGGTTTTTGTTGATGTTCATCCTCAGAGGGAGGAGCTCACTTTGCGTGTCTTTCTCTGTTTAGTGTAGAGGAAAAAAAGCTGCCTCCCAGTGTGATGAGATACCTCCCTGAGCTTCAGAGAGATTTCCCCCAGAAAATTTAAATGTCATTGATGAAGACTCAATGCCTGTCCTCCACCTCTCTAATCTATTCTCAGTCACAAGGGAATACTCATTAGACTTTTCTATGTTCTCATATTTTCCTAGCTTGTCCCAGTGTCATTTCCAATTGGAATCATAACCCAAGTTTTTGTTATTTTTCATCTTCAGAAGAGATTGAATCTACATAGGGAATCATTTTGCGGGGAGAGGCAAATTTCTGCAATTACACCTAGGCATTTCAGATTGGTTTGGGGCAATTATTTTGCTCATTCTCATTGAACTGGATCATTTACCTCCACTGTCATTCTTTATATCCCATATCCCCTCTGTCATCATGAGAGAGGTGATTGTGAAGTTTTCAGTCAGAGCAGAAATCAACAGAAAATCAGGGCTGGCTTTATATGTTTTTTTTAATTGTGCAGACTCAACAAAGGCACAGAGAAATGTTAATGATGTAGATTAAGCATAAAAGTGTATTGTACTAAAGTGCTGAACTTTGTATAACCCAAGTAGCAGAAGGGGATCCTTGACACTTCTCAGCTTTAACAGATATATAGCTTCCTGAAGCCCTTAAGTCTGGGGACATCCTGACAGGACTCAAACAGTTGACCCCGAGGTCACAAGATATACCATAAATTTTATCTGATACTCACCAGATGTTCTTGTAACCCAATCTTTTTCCCTCCTTCTGGAACTCAGCTCGCCCCTTCTGTGGTTTACCCTCTATAAACTCCACTCTTCCTTTTGTTCTCTACTGCTTGAGTTGAAGTTACTATACTCTGAGCCTCACCAGTAATAATCTTCACCCCAAACATTTACTGGTCTCAATCTTACATTTATTTCTGTACAACAGTATCATACATACAATTTTCCCTGGAAAGCTGGGTGTTAAAATCTCTCAGCCCAGGTAAGCTCATGTCCCTTTTTGAGTTGGGAGAACTGAGGCACAGAATGGACATTGCATAGCAAAGCCTGCTGGATCTCCTGGACCCTCCACAAAAGCCCTTTTTTGTTACTCACAGGATAAATATCCTCTGGGGAATGTTAGAATCTTCTGGAGCATGGGACCACCTCTAGGTTGAGCCTCAATCTGCAGGAAGCTCCTTCCAGAACAATCAAATCTGCTGCCACCAGCTGTTTTCATAGAGGCAGGAGACAGAACTTCTGTCTTTTTATTTTGTTTAGATCTATTTTACATTAATTTTTTTTCCTTTTTTTTAATTAAAGATTATACTTGAGTTTTACAATTTTCCCCCAATCTTACTTCCCTCTCCACCAACAGAAAGCAATTTGTTGGTCTTTACTTTGTTTCCATGTTTTACATTGATCCAAATCGAGTGTGATGAGAGAGAAATTATATCCTTAAGTAAGAAACAAAAAGTATAAGAGATAACAAGATCAGACAATAAGATACATGTTTTTTTTTCTAAATTAAAGGGAATAGTCCTTGAACTTTGTTCAAACTCCATGGTTCTTTATCTGGATACAGATGGTATTCGCCATTGCAGACAACCCCAAATTGTGCCTGATTGTTGCACTGATGGAATGAGCAAGTCCATCAAGGTTCATTAGCACCCCCATGTTGCTATTAGGGTGTACAGTGTTTTTCTGGTTTTGCTCATCTCGCTCAGCATCAGTTCATGCAAATCGCTCCAAGCTTCCCTGAATTCCCATCCCTCCTGGTTTTCAATAGAACAATAGTGTTCCATGATATACATATACCAGTTTGCAAAGGCATTCCCCAAGTGAAGGACATTTACTTGATTTCCACATTAATTCTTTACTTTGGGGAAAAGGTCCTTTTCTTGAGTGTCCAACAGAATGCTGCAAAAATTACAAATTATTTTTCATCAGTAAGTGAGCTTGTGAAATTTTATATGTTGTAAAGCCTGAACTGGATCCATTTGTCTGTTTTTTTCTTCCCTTGGGACAAACCTTGCATTTCTCTTCATTGTTGCACAACCTATAGGGAAAAGAACAATTCAAAGAAACTTCTTGAATGGTGTTTTTCTATTTCTATAAAATATATCTCGACCTCCCAAGACTAAAAAGGCACGCTGATCTTTATTACCCTCAAAATATTTTTCAGACATTTTCCCTTTCACTAACTCCTAATGATGCAGAGAAATGATGTAGAGAATTGGGAATGTAGCAGAAACAAAATCTGTAATCTTTTAATCTGTTAAAATCAGGGAATCTCCTTAAGGGTTGAGGAAGTTCCTAGTTCTTAAGATGTAAATTAAACCTTACTGTTTCTTTGTTTAAGGTAAAAATCGTATCTGGTCTCCCATTTTCAACGCCCATTCTTTAACCCTTTACCTGAATCATGTCCTGTAAGGATTTCCCTTTCTCCCCTCAGTACCCAGGTAAGGGGCAAGGCCATAAAACATGATTTGGACCCCCACTTGGGGCCACCTGCCCCTCTCTCTCTGGCCCAGTCAGCTCTGCTTGACCATACCTTATCTCTGTCTCTCTTAACCTATCTCCCTTTCTCTGTCTCACTCTCTACCAGGCAAACCACACCTAACCTTTCCTTGTCTTAAGTGCTTGCTGAACCCTGGGGAGGAAAAGCTTTTTACCTGTTTACTTTGCTATATATTTCTAATAAAATCTTGACCAGTTTTAACATCTCAGGGAGCGTGCAAATTTCTTTCCTTTTCAGTGGTAGCATCCATGTAAGTTTGACCATCCATGAAAGCATGGACAAGGTCAGAATGAATTTCAGAAAGAAAAGTCTCCATGCCACAGACAGAATTTTAGCAGTGTAAAAGTTTACAAAGCCTGTTTCCAATTACATCTCCTATATTGAAAACTCTCCATTAATACCACTTCCATCCTTAATGAAATCACTATTTCTCCCTGTTTCCTTGAAGATATAATATAAGCTATGATTATTTAAAGTTAATTTATTTCATAAACTGACCCCAAATATCTTTGCTACTCATATACTAATCTCATTGAAGTCAATAATCCAGTTATAGTATCTTTACCTCCTTCTTTCTAAATCATCTTCATTCATTGATTTCCATGTTCTTACAATATCTCTCCTCTATCCCTAAAACACCATTGTTCCTAATCTACACTTCTTTTAATTTTTTGATTCTTTCATAGTTCATCTCGAATGTCACCATCTACATGAAACCTTTCCTCCTCTCCTCCATTTGGGAGTGCCCTCCATCCAAGAGTTACCATCTACTTATTTTTATATGGTCTCTATATACTTTTTTAATGTATATTTTTTCCCACAAAGAGTATAAGCAATTTTAGAGTAGAGACTGCTTCATTTTTGTCTTCATATCCAAGCACCTGGCTCCTGGCTTATTATAGGTGCTAAATAAATGAGTGTTAATTGTTTGATGAATTGATTGAATTTAGAGATATTCAATATTGTTGAAGAATTCTATTCAAGGGTAAGAGTGATGCAGAGAAACCTAGGACTGGGAGTGATGAGATCAGTTGGAGGTCTATTTTCACTTTTGTTTTATGTGAGGTTAGGATTGTTAAGCTTTCTTTTTTTTTTTACTTCAGCTGAAACATAACATATTCTGCTGTCACTTTTTACCTTTTACTCTCTGTGTGTACCTCTCTCTTTCAGATTTGTGTCTTGTAAATAATATAATGCATGTTTCTAGTTTTTAATCTACTCTCCAATCAATATCTGTTTTAGGGAAAATCCATCCCATTCACATATGTGAATACTAGCTGTATTTCTCTCCATCCTATTTTTTCCCATTTATACTTTTCTCTCTCCTTTTATCCTATCCTTCCTCACCAGTATTGTGCATTGTACCATTACCTCCCTCAATTTTCTCTCTCTTCCATCATTCCCCCCCCTTTTTCCTTTCCTCTTTCCCTCCCTACTTCCCTAAGGGCAAAATAAATTTCTATGCCCTGTTAGGGGTATGTTATTCCCTCCTTGAGTCAAATATGATGAGAATCAGATTCTATCAGTTTTCACCCCACTCACTTCCTTCCCTCTACAGAAGACCTATAATAGGTCTTTGGTACCTCATCATGTGAAATGATTGACTACCTGCTGCCTCCCCCTTCTTCCAGGAAAATCCTTTTTTTTCCATGTCTTAATTGTTTTTCTTTAATATCATCATATCATAATTAACTTATATCTACACCCTCTGTCCTAATAGAAATATAGTTCTCAGGACTAACAAACATCATCCTCCCAATGCAAGGATGCCAAAACTTTAGTGTTATTGACTAACAGTTTTTTCTTTCCATTTATCTTTATTTCCATCTTCAAGTTCCTTTCAATTCTGCTCCTTCATTAGGAAAGTCTGAAAGTCCTCTATTTTGATTAATGTATATCTTTTACCCTGAAAAAGTATGCTGAATTTTTCTTGATTATAGCCCAAGTTCCTTTGCATTCCTGATTATTATATTTCAGGCTCTCAGATCTTTAAATGTCAAAGTTGCTATGTCCAAGATAATCCTGACTGTAGCTTCATGGTATTTAAATTGTTACTTTCAACCACTTTGACTATTTTCTTCTTGAGTTGATAATTTTGGAATTTGACTATATTATTCCCTGCAACTTCTAATTTGAGGTAATTCAGGAGGTAATAAATGGACTCTTTCAAGGAATATTTTACCCTCTTATTCTAGGATACTATGGCAGTTTCCATTGATAACCTCCTGAAAGTTATTGTCTATGCTCTTTATTTGATTATGACTTTCAGTTAGTCTAATCATTCCCAAACTATCTCTTTTATTTTCCAGGATGGTTACTTTTAACATGAGTTATTTTACATTTTCCTTCTTTTTTCTAGTCTGTTGAGTTTGTTTCTCCCTGTTTCCTTAAAGAGTCACCAGTTTGAACTTGACTAAATTCTAATTACCAAGGATTTATTTTCTTCAGTTAGCTTTTTAAATCTCCTTTTCCACCAGGCCAATTCTTCCCTAAAAGGTATTGTTTTCTTCACTCAATTCCTGCCTTCTTTTCCAAGCTGTCAATTTTTTTTCATAATTATCTTGCATAATTCTCATTTCTTCTTCCAATCTTTTCTCCATCTCAGTTTTGGTGTTTAAAATCTCTTTTGAGCTCTTCTAAGAAGACTTTTTGGATTTAAGACCAATTCTTAATTCTTTCTGAGGCATCACCTATAGGCATTTTGTCACGGTTTGCCTCTTCTGAGATGGCTTTTTGATCTTCCCTGTCACCATAGTACCTTTCTAGGGTTAGGGTTCTTTTTGTTTTTCTGCTTATGTTAAAAATTGAGCTTTGCTCCAGGGGAACAGGGAGCAACATTTCTAAGCATCTTATACCAGGGGCCAGGGGTCTGGTCACTGACATTTTGCACTGAAGACTTAGGTGCTCACATCTTATTCCTTGTATTGGGTAGCCTGACACAGTCTTGCCTACTGCATCAGCTTTCCAGGACTCATATTATATGCCAGGGCTAGGATGTTCACTGCTGAACTACTATTTAACTGGCCTGCTGAACTTGAACCCAGGTGTCTAGGTTACTGATCTGTGCTAAACCTAAGAATCTTTCTCTGTCTTGACCTAACCCTGCCTGCATTATGCTGCACTCCCCTTACACACATGTGAGAAAAATGTTTTCTAAAGTCCTTACAACATATCTTGAGCTGGAAAATTATTTTAAACTGTCTGTTTGTGGGTTCCATTGTTTTAGAAATTGAATTTTGATATTTTTTTTAGGTTTTATTTTTGCAAGGCAAATGGGGTTAAGTGGCTTGCCCAAGGCCACACAGCTAGGTAATTCTTAAGTGTCTGAGACTGGATTTGATCCCAGGTACTCATGACTCCAAGGCCAGTGCTTTATCCACTACGCCACCTAGCCGCCCCTAGAAATTGAATTTTGAGACATGACATAATATTGTTTCAAAGGGAAACTGGGAAGAGATCAGGCAACTTTTTTGTTTCTCTCTGCCATCCTGGTTCCACTCTTGATTCTCTTCCTCTTTCTGGAATCATTTTTTTTTGTAAATAGAGCTAGTAGTAGTATTGCTGAATAAACGAGTATAGGCAGTTTAAGAGTTCTTTTGGCATAATTTCAAATTTTTCTCCTAAACTGTTAGATCAGTTCACAATTCTTCCAATAATGAATTATTTGTCCCAAGAAATTTAAGAAAATGTGTATTTCCTAACTTTTTATTTTCACTGTTTATTTTTATACATAGTGTCAAAGGATATAAGCCTACAGAAAACTCACTCTCACCACTAAAAAAATGTAGAATTGCTTTGCAGCATACTGTGTTACCATTCACAGAAAACTGGTTTTAAAAAGAGAATTGAAAGGTACCATCATTTGAGGATGCAATTTTTAAAGTTTTGACTCAATTTGATAAGATTACATTGCACTTTTGTAAAGGAAGAAATGGGACCACTAGGGCAGCCTCTGATCAATCCTGAAATATCTATCTCCCATAAGGAAATATTAATCTTTCTCATTTTTCCTTAGAAAGATAAAGAACTGATTGAATCCCAGCTCTTCAGGTTTCAAGAGCTGAGGTTCATCATTTATGCTTTTATCCCATCTCATCAAAAGTATTAATAGCTCACATTGAAAAGAAAATTTCTTAAATTTTCTCCCATCAGTCACAAGAGGATTCACTCAGTAATTAACTGACCAAAATGAGCTTTTCACTTCTTGACTTTTGTCCAATTTTCAACTTTAGTCCTATAAATCTCCAGTTGAGGACTTAAGAAAAGCCACTAGCAGCTGCAATGGACTGTCTAGGTGCTAAATTAAGTGGTACTAGTCCTGAATAGCCAGTGTTTGTACAGTGTTTCTATTGGAAGTAAGTGTCCAGTTTGCCTTTGATATTGACAAAGGAATCTACTCTTATATAATCAACTTAGACTTGCTCCCATCACTCCTTGTGTTCATCAGAGGATACAAATGATTGTGGAGATGGATTGAAGAAAGGCAAAATGTTGTTGGTGAAGAAGTCTCAAAACATGGAGAGGAGTTGTGAGACATGATGGAATAATTCTTGAAACTTTTTATTTTGGCATCTTAATTATATAATTCCTTGGATTGTTCCATCTCGTGAAATTCAGTGACTTTTGCATTTGACTCAAACACCTTTAATGCAGGATGGTTGGAATATATAGAAATTTTGCTTAGGTTATAAATGAACTCCAGATATTTTCTGATATCTGCTGTTGCCTATCTGCTAAATAAGGTATTCAGCAAACTCTTATCTCCACTGTCAATGCTGCTTTGTTCAGAAGTCATATGCACAACTGATTATATGTTTCCATGGAAGGTTGACAAAGATTCCAGAATGGAAATAGTCAAAACAATCCTTACTCTGATACTGCTGATAGCTTTTCTCTGTCTCAAAAAGTTCATAAATATTTGTCAGTACCAGAAGTAGAAAGTGAAGGGATTATAGATGAAATTTGAAAAAGGCCAAAAGGGTCAGGAGGCAACAATGAAAAGGAGAAGAATTTCAGTCAGAGAATATACATGGAATAGGGAGATAGATTATCTTCTGAAAAGATTGTTTAGTTTGTGGAAGGAGATAAGGTCAAATAAAATAGGAAAGCTAGGAAGGGATCGGGCTATGAAAGGATTTAAAAGTCAAATGGAATTTTATACTTTATTCTGGAGGTAATACAGACTCTTGAATTTGGTGTAAGTAGTGAAACTTGCACTTTGGAAGACCATTTTGATAGATATTTAGTATGGATTGGAAAGGATACTGAAGATGGGAAAACAACCAGAAAGTTACCTGCAGTACTGAGGAGAGAAGGAAAAGTATGTAAGATTTGTAATAAAAATAAAATTGGCAAAACAAAACTACTGATTGAATATGGGTGGAGTTTGTAGAGTGAGGCATCGAGAATGACTGTCAGTTACTGGAAAAGTTATTTTCCTCTCAGATAGAAGAAAAAAACAGTACAGATCATAAATAGAAATGGTCCAGTTTCACTCTACACCTGCTGCTGTATCCTGTTATCTTGTACTCTTAGACCCCTTCTGGAATTACTGGAGTCTTACTGCCTAACAGGGGAAGTTTCTGTCTGGTCTCACCTTCCCTTTCCTCACTGTGTCTCTTGTACAGTAATACACAGCTGTGTCCTCAATCTTAAGGGAGTTCATCTGGAGTTGTAACATGCTGTTGCCATCATCCCTGGAGATAATGAATCGACCTTTCACAGAGTCTGCATAGTATGTACTGCTTCCACCAGTAGTAATTCTTGCAACCCATTCTAGTCCCTTTCCTGGAGCCTGGCGGACCCAGTTCATATAGGAATCTTTGAAGGTGAATCCAGAAGTTTTGCAGGAGAGATGCAGAGAACCCCCAGGCTGCCTCACATCTCCCCCAGACTCCTCCAGCTGCACATCACTCTGGACACCTGAAACACAGAGACATTGCATTAAACCTAATAGTCATATTAAGAAACCACTTCATATTGTCCCTCCTCCATAAAACTACCTTGAAAAAAAGTCAGAAGGAAAATCCACTTGAGATTAAGCTTCATATTGAAGTTAAATTAGTCCCCTGCACAGAAGGGCCCAAAGAGCTTGAGCTTATCTCCCAGAGGTATAGGCAGAGATTCAGGGCAGCTTTTTATCCAGTAGGCTGGGACCCACTTTGCATGTCTAACTCCATTCAAAAGAGCAAAACCCTTCCACCTCCAAGGGAGAAGTCTCTCTTCTGAACCTCAGAAAGTTCTCTTAGAGATTACAAAGCAGTGGGGAATGTGATATTGAGATTCCCTTGGCTGAATGACTCAGTGTCAATCACCCACAGGATTTCAACAACTTTAAAAAATTGAGTTACAATGTAGAAGACTTTTCTGTGTTCCTAATGAACTTCTAAACAATTTTAGCCACATTTCTAATTGTCAACATTTCTCAAATATCTTCAATTTCCAATGAACAGAAGACTGAATCTGTTTCTTCTCAGGGTCTGTTCTTGATTACTATGCTTTCTGAGACTACTTTATGTCTCCTTTTACCTCAGATGGCATTATACCTGGACTATTTACCAATAGTTCCAGTTTTACTCACCCACTGCTGTGCTAGGAACAATTCCTATTACCTGTTTCACTTTTTTAAATGGAGAAACTGACTTATGAAAGTCACAGTCCACAATAAGTAAATTTCAAATCTCTTCCAGCAAACACATTGCCTCTCAGAGAGACATATCTTATTTGATGGGAAAGAAAAACCTTATCCTCTATGACAATGACATAATCATCCAATTTGTGGAGAAGGTATGGCTAAGATTATATGAGATAATTCTATTTCAAGTTTCATTCTTATTACCACCAACTGTAGCTCTATTCTCACCTGTGGTGTATTTAAATAATTTCATACTCAGGAACATTTTTCATTCTTATTTCTAGTATTTTTTTCAAATTTAAGGGCCCTTTTCCTTTTAGGTCTATAGATCTTTTTTTTTAAAAACATAATTAATTTTATTTATTTTATATTATTACAATAATCTTGTTATGATAGTAATCATAAACTCCTCCTCCCCCCAAAAAAAGATGAGAAGCCTCAACAACAGTGAGAGAGAAAAAAATTTACTTCAGTCAGTGTTTAGAATCCAATGACTCTGACTCTGGGGTGAGTTGCCTTCTTTATCATAAAGTCCACAAAAGAAGTTACTTCAATATTTTTCCCACAGTTGTTATACTAGCCCACCCTACTGCTTCCCACGCTCATTTTTTTCTTTTCTCTCTCTCTCTCCTTTCATCCTGTCCCTGCTCAGAAGTGGATTGTGTCTGAGTACCCTCTCCCATGATCTTCACTCTCTTCTATAATCTATTCTCCCCTTATCTCCCTCTCCATTCCCCTTTATTCCATCCCTTTGGTCTCATTGTTCTCTAGGGTAAGATAGATTTCTATGCACTATTAATATTTCCTGTCTGAGCCATTTCTGATGAGAATGAAGGCTCAGTCATTCCCCCTTGCCTTACTCCATTCCACTCCATTGCAAAAGATTCCTCTTGACTCCCATGTGAAATATCTTGGACCCTTCTTCCTCTTCTTTTTCTTCTTCCCTGTACTTTCCTTTATCATCCACCTTTCTTACTATATTATACCATCATATTCAGCTCCTTCCTGTGCCTTGTCTATATGTGTTCCTTCTAACTGCTCTTATAAATAAGAAAGTTCATATGAGTTATCATTATCTTCTTCCCATGCAAGAATACAAACAATTCAACATCATTAAGTTCTTCATTAAGTCCTTCTCATCCACCCTCTCTATGGTTAGTTAACCTGACTTGGAGATCAAACTTTCTGTTCAGTTCTGGTTGTTTCAATAGAAAAATTTGAAAGACCCTGTTTCAGTGAAAGTCCATCTTTTCCCCTGAAAGGAGATGTTCAGCTTTGCTGGGTAGTTGATTGTTGGTTGTAAACCAATATCTTTTCCCTTCTGGAATATCATATTCCAAAACCTAAGAGCTCTCAATGTAGATGCTGCCAGATCCAGTATAATCTTTTTATTTTTTTTTTTAGTTTATTTTTTTTACAAGGTAATGGGGTTAAGTGGCTTGCCCGAGGCCGCACAGCTAGGTAATTATTAAGTGTCTGAGGCCAGATTTGAACTCAGGTACTCCTGACTCCAGGGTCAGTGCTCTATCCTCTGTGCCACCTAGCTGCCCCTAGATCATGTATAATCCTGACTATGGAGCCATGGTAGTTGAATTGTTTGTTTCTGGCAGCTTTTATTATTTTCTCTTTGACTTGGGAGTTCTGGAGTTTGGCTACAATATTCCTGGAGGTTTTTCTTTGGGGATCTCTTTTAGGAGATGAGTGATGAATTCCCTCAATTTCTATTTTACACTCTGCTTCTAGAATGTCAGGGCAATTTTGCTGAATTATTTCTTAAAAAATGAAGTCTAGGCTCTTTTTCTGGTCATGACTTTCATGTAGCCTAATAATTTTTAAATTCTTTCTTCTGGATCTGTTTTCAAGGACAGTTGTCTTTCAAATGAGATATTTCACATTTTCTTCTAATTTTTTATTTTGGTTCAGTTTATCTCTTCCTAATTTCTCGCAAAGTCATCAGCTTCCTTTAGTTCCATTTGTATTTGATTGAGTTATTTTTTTTTAGGTTTTTGCAAGGCAAACGGGGTTAAGTGGCTTGCCCAAGGCCACACAGCTAGGTAATTATTAAGTGTCTGAGATCAGATTTAAGCCCAGGTACTCCTGACTCCAGGGCCGGTGCTTTATCCAATATGCCACCTAGCTGCCCCAAGTTATTTTTCTCAGAGAACTTTTTTATCTACTTTTCCAGGGGCCAATTGTGCTTTTTAAAAGTATTCTCCTAATTTGCCTTTTGTGTTGCTTTTTCTATTTGGCCTAATCTTGTTTTTCACATATTATTTTTCTTCAGTATTTTTTGTATATCTTTCACCAAATTGGTGACTTGCTTTTCATGATTTATCTGAATTACTTCCATTTCTCCTCCCAATTTTTCCTCTATTTCCCTTAATTGCTTTCAAATTCTTTTTTGAGTTCATCCATAGCCTGAGCTCATTTTCTATTTCTCTTGGAGGTTTTGGATACAGAAAATTAAATTTTTTATCTTCTGAATCTTCCATGGGCCCAAAGTAATTTTCTATGGTACAATTCTTCTTTTTCTGTTGTTTGCTCATTTACTCAGTCTATGACTGATTTACCAAACTTCCAAGGCTTTAGATTTTTTTTGAGACAACCCACAGAGATTTTAATTCCCCTAAGGTCTTAAGAAAGGCTCTGACTGCTTTCTTGCCTGTGTTCAGGTCCTTCCATCTGTCCCAGAGTTGTGAGGATAATCCTTGCTCTGTTATGGTAGTGTGGAAACCCAAACTGCAACCTGGATCTGAGTGTGGGCAAACAGTTGAGTCCTGCTCCAGGGAGATGAAAAGACCAGAGTTTTAATAGAAAATTTGGACTTCAAACAGGAGACCCAAGAGACACGCAGAAAGGTAAAAGAAGGGGTGAAGGAAAAATATAAAGATGAAATGGCCATATCCCTACCTGGGAGAAAGACTCTGATAACTCTCCAGAATTGTAACTCTATTAGCCAGAAGTGATGGGCACTCATGACATTTCTTTGACTCAGAATGATTTAAAAACAATACCTCCTTAAAAAAAGAGGACATAAAGAGAAGGGAGAATGGAAGAGACTGAATGGGATAAATCTCATTACATTAATGGTGATGGAAAGAAATATACTTTTTTAATTTATTTGATGGAATCTCATTGTTTCATAGAGTCAATAGTTTCTATTTGTCCAATTCTAATTTGAGGGTTTCATTTTCTTCACTTAGCTTTTGTGTCTCCTTTTTCCATTGGTTATTTTATTTTTTGATGAATTGCATCCTTTTTATTTCCATTTAGTCATTTTTATTTTTAAAGGAGTTGATGCTAATTGTCAATTTTTCATTATTATCCTTCTTCACTCTCTTTTCTTTTTTTTAAATTTTTCTTCTTCATCTCTTTTCATGAAAAATGAGTCAACAGCCAGAAAACAACATCATAAAACACAGAGTAGGCCAAATAATGAAAGTTCCAAAAGACAATGTGAAGAAAGCTTTGAAAAGCAGATTGGCCATGTGGAAAAAGCAGGTACAAAAATCTCATTGAAAAAATAATTCCTTAAAAATTATAATTGAGCAAAAGGAAGCTAATGACTTTTTGAGAAATCAAGAAACAGTAAAACAAAACCAAAAGAATGAAAAATAGAAGTCAATTTGAAATGTCTCAGTGGAAAAACTACTGACCTGGTAAATAGATCCAGAGAGACAATTTAGAAATTACTAGACTATCAAAAAGATTTGATCAAAAAAGAACCTAACCATAATAGTTTGAGAAATTATCAAGGAAACCATCCTGTCACTCTAGAAACCAACAGGAAAAAAAGCAATTGAGAGAATCCACCCATTGCCTCCTGAAAGAAATCCCAAATTGAAAACTCCCAGAAATATTATCACCAAACTCCAAAGCTCCCAAGGCAAGAGAAAAATATTGCAATCAGCCAGAAAGAAACAATTCAAGTATCAAGAAGTTGTAATAACATAAACTTTGCCTACTTCTACATTACAGGATGAAAGATTTTGGAACATAATCTTCCAAAAGGCAAAGAGCTTGGATTACAAAGCAGAATCAACTACACAGAAAAATTGATCATACTTTATCAGGGGTAAAGAAAATAGAGAACTTCCAAATTTCTCTGAAGAAAAGATTAGAGTCGAAAAGATAATTTTATCTTCAAATATAAGAGTGAAGAGAAACTTAAAAAGGTAAACATGAAAGGGAAATCAGTTAGTGATGCTGAACTGATTATATACTTACATGGGAAGATGATACTGGTAACTCATAAGAACTTATAATTAGGATTGTTAGAAGGAGTATATATAGACAAAGGGTACATGTGTCAGAACAGAATATGGAGGGATGATATCTAAGAAATTTAAATTAAGTGGTAAAAAGAAATATACTGAGAGAAAGGGAAAGGGGGAGGTATAATGGGGTAACTTATCACATGTAAAAAGAGGCAAGAAAAATTTTTATAGTATAAGAACTATATACCCACCTGAGGGGTGGCCCGCCAGAGTGAAAGAACTTCAGCCTCCTGGAGACAGCCCCAGGGTGCTGGGAGCTGGGGCTTACAGCAGCAGGGGAGTCTCCTGAGCTGCACCCCAGGGAGCACCAGGCACAAAGCAGGGGAACAGCAAGGGACCTCTGCCAGAGCGAGCACGTGGAGCTCAGCCCTCAGGGCACACAGTAAGCAGTGTGGGCACTGCATTCCAGATCCGGAAAAAGAAGCAGGTGGAGCCAGTAAGCAGGAGCCCCAGGGCATGAGCCCATTGAGCTGAGGGAGGGGAGTGAAGAGAGACTGCAGAGCTCTGTCCTCTGCCCCTGGAACAGGACTTTGGGGCTCTGACCACATTCAGATCCTGATCGCAGTCTAGACCCCCATATAACAGCAGCACCCCCCCCCCACCTCAGCCACGTGGCAGAGGGGGGTGCTTATGGTCATTCACAGACCAGGAGGGAGGACAGAGCCTCACACACTGAGACCCTTGTGGGAGTGCCCCAAAAGCTCAGGAAGCACCCCAAAACCAGGCCCAGGCTGGGAAAATGAGCAAGCAGAGAAATAAGAGGAAGACCATTGAGAAATATTTTGCATATGAGCCCAAGAAGGATCAAATCACTCAGTCTGAAGATGAGGAAGCACAAGCTCCTGCATCTAAAGAATGCAAGAAAAACAGAAATTGGGCTCAGGCTATGACAGAGCTCAAAAAAGACTTTGAAAATCAAATAAGGGAGTTCGAAGAAAAACTGGGAAAAGAAAGGAGAGAGATGCAGGAAAAACATGAAAAATGAAGTCAGCAGCTTAGTCAAGGAAATCCAAAAAAATGCTGAAGAAAACAGCATGCTAAAAACCAGTTTAGGTCAAATGGATAAAACAGTTCAAAAAGTTATTGAGGAGAATGCCTTAAAAAGCAAAATTGGCCAGATGGAAAAAGAGATAAGAAAACTCTCCGAGGAGAACAAATCCTTCAGACAAAGAAGAGAATTCAGGGAGACTGATGAATTTAACAGAAATCAGGAATCAATACTTCAAAACAAAAAAAATCAAAAATTAGAAGAAAATGTGAAATATCTCATTGAAAAACCAATTGATATGGAAAACAGACTTAGGAAAGATAATTTAAAAATTATTGGAATACCTGAAAGTCATGATCAGGAAAATAGCCTTGACATCATTTTTTCAAAGAATTACTACAGGAAAATTACCCCGATATTCTAGAAGCAGAGAGCAAAATAGAATTGGAGAGAATCCACTACGCCCCCCCCCCCCCAGAAAGAGATCCCAAAAAACCAACCCCGAGGAATATTATAGCCAAGTTCCAGAACTCCCAAGTCAAAGAGAAAATATTACCATCAGCCAGAAGGACATAGTTCAAATATCGTGAAGCTGCAGTCAGGATCACACAGGACTTAGCAGCAACTACATTGGAAGCTTGTAGGGCTTGTAATATAATATACTGGAAGGCAAAAGAGCTTGGAATGCAGTCCAGAATGAACTACCCAGCAAGGCTGAATGTCCTCTTCCAGGGAAAAAGATGGACTTTCAATGAACCAGGGGAATTTCAAATGTTCCTGTTGGAATGGCCAGAGGTGAACAGAAGATTTGATCTTCAGATACAGGATTCAGGTGAAGCATGGAGATTGAAGGAAAGGGGGAAAATATGAGGGACTTAATGATGATGAACTGCATGTATTTCTGCGTAGAGAAATGACACTGATAATACTCATATGAACCTTCTCAGTTAATAGAGCAGGTAAGGGGAGCTTTTATAGTTGAAGCACAGGAGAAAGCTGAATTCGAAGATAAAATATGGTGTAAAAATGGAGTCAATAGGAAAAAAAAGGGAAATGTAATGGGAGAAAGAAAAAGGAGAGGTGGAATAGGCCAATATATTTCATATAATAAGTTTTTTCTTTATTACAATGAGCTATTGCAATGTTATGGAAAGGGAGAGGCAAGGGGGAATGAGGGAACCTTTGCTTTCATCAGAGGTGGCTAAGGAAAGGAACCAGCATATATACTCAATGGGGTGTAGACATCTGGAGTAAGAAGGAGGGGGGGAGCAGGGGGAAGGGGTGGGGATGTGAACGATGGAGGAGAGGATGGACCATGGGGGGAAGAGTGGTCAGATATAACACATTTTCTTTTTTACTTCTTTCAAGGGGCTGGGATTGGAAGGCCTCTCCAGGATCATAGGGCCAGGTGGATTCTGGGCCTAAGGGGTGGTATGGGGGCTCAGGACTTCTTGGCCCCAGGACCAGGGATCTGTTGGCTGCACCACTCAGCGACCCTACAGCAAAGTCAGAGTGAAAGGAGAAAGAAAATATAGTACATGGTAGTGGAGAAATAAGAAAGGAGGGAGTTGCAAGCAGCAATGGCAACACTGGAAAATATGGAAGCAACTTTTGCGATGGACTTACCATAAAGAATGCGATCCACCCATGACAGAGTTGTTGGTGTTGGAACAAAGACTGAAGCACATTTATGATTATTATTATTATTATTTGGGGGAGGGTGCAGGGGAAATGGGGCTGAATGGCCTGCCTGGGGCCACATAGCAGGGTGATCTTTGGGTGTCTGAGGCTGGATTTGGACCCGGGTGCTCCTGGCTCAAGGGTCAATGCTCTGTCTGCCACCCAGCCACCCCTACTATGATTACTATTTTATTTTATTTTGGGTCTTTTTTTTCCCCTTCTTTTTGGTTTTTGCAGGGCAGTGGGGATTGGGTGGCTTGCATGTCACATGGTTGGGTGATTGTTGGGTCTATGGGGCTGGATTTGGGCTTGGGTGCTCATGGCTCCAGGGCTAGTGCTTCATCCATTGTGCCACCTGGCCATACCTACAATTATCGCTATTATTTTTTTTTAATTTTATTTTTTTCTCTCCCCTTTATTGCCCAAGCAAGTCTATACAAGCCTATATTCATGGGGGGAGGGGTATTTTGTTTACTCTTAAACAAGAATATTTTATTAAAGTAAAAAAAAATTGTACAAAATGAGAATTAAAATAATAAAATAAAAAATAAGGGAAATAAAGAATGTGAATGTTGAAAACTCTCTTTTCATATAGTGGGAATAATAAATAAGTTTTAATTGATGAAAAAGAATTTTACTCACAGAAGATCTCTGAGACAAGATATTTCTCTAATAAACTGTCCTTTTTGACTTTAGCAATAAAATAACTTAGAAGAATAGGATTGATCAAAATGATTATGAAAGTTTCTAAAGAGTGTAGGTCCTTCACAAAGATTTCTATCTGAAATACCAGTGTTCCCACTCAGGTAGAAATCTTATACAATCAGAGATACTCTAGAAAAATGAATAACTTCCAATATTTCCTATTTGGACAAGGTGAGAGCAAAGAGCTTCACCAGGAAAGTTGCAAGATGCACTGTGTGGACTTGGAGGCAACCTGGATGAAGAGCAGTCATTGCAGTGCACCTGCTCTTTCCACAGCACCAGCACGGGATACCTTTGACTTTTGATTCTTTTAGCCCCTATAATGTGATAGGAGACTACAGAGAGAGGGATAGTCACCAGAGACATACTGAGAGAGACAGACAGAATCAGAGAGAAACAGAGAGGAAAGAGACAGAGAGACAGAGATGTGATTAAGGGAGAGGGAGAAAAATAGGAGAGATTCATGTGTTGAGTTGTTACAAGGGTTTTTTTCTTTCTTTTTTAGTTGGGGGAAAGGAAGAGGGGGTTAATTATGGTGATGCCAAAAGAATAAAAAAAGTGAAGAAAAAAACAAACCTTTTGAAATGTTATTAAGAACATGAAGGATGTTCAAATAGAAATTGGGTAAACAAGACAATTTGGAAAGTAATATTTTGCTTTGATTATATACTTTTTGAAAGTATGAAATATGTCTATACATTCATATACAATTTTCTTCATGTGTCCTATATTGCATATATATGTGCCTCTACCTAGTCATATATAACATGTATAGTGGTCAGATATCATCATAAGAAGTCACAAATATTTTCTTCAGTGCTGTTGTGTTATTTTATGCAAATCACAACTGTGGGTGTTCAAGAACCATAATACAGTATTGTAGTATTCAGGTTATCCTTAAAATTTTGAAGTAGCAAATTGTGAATTGTGAGCCTGTCTCTGGGAGGCCCACAAATCTATATCTTAGTTCCTCAGCAAAATCTTGGAAGGTAGGTATTCCATGATTAATCATCTGGAATCATCATGGTTATTAATAATTACACTGAGCACAAGTCCTAATTTTTTCATCATTGTTTTCTTTCATTGTTTTTTCATTATAGTTGTCACTGTATAATTGTTCTGTTTCTGAACATAACTCTGTATTGGTTTCATTACATCAAATTTATATACCACAATTTGTTCACTCATTTCCAAGTTTATGAACTACTCCTTCAGATTTCCATTCTTTGGCATTTAGAAGTCTTTCCTCAGAACTAATTTTTCCATTAATCTACGCTCCACTAATTTTTGTTTCTTCTTTTGAAATTGGTGGCAAAATGGATAGAATGCTATGCCTGGAGTCAGAAATGCCAGAGTTAAAACCTCACTTTAGAAATATGCTGTGTGACCATTGGGCAAGTCACTCTATTTGCCTCACTGAAAAATGAGCTGTTGGAATTAGGGATGGCCAGATAAGCATAGGAATTTGTGGGCTATTGAAAAGGCAAATAAACTCACACTCTCTGGGATGTTAAAACTGCTCAGTATTTTAATATGAAATTTAAGAAAGTAAACAGATAAAATATTTTCCCCCTGAAGGTTTGATGCAGAGAAATGGAGTGTTGGGTTCAGTTGGAGACAAACTTTGTAAATCTTTTCCTTGCATTGTTAAGGGACTCTTCCTTCTTCCTTTATCATTTAATTTAGGCCACACCTGAAAGACCCAGCTCAAGCTGGAAACACCCAAGACCTCCCAAAAGAGACCCCTTCCCAAAAGGCAAAATCTGCAAATGCAGGACTTGGATCACTCCCAGGTCACGATCCCTTCCATGGACTCTGAGGGAGAATTTAAGGAGATCAAGGAAGGGGTTCCATCTCTTTTATCTTCCAGATTCCTATGAAAATCCTGGTCAGATGGCCTGACCAGTTCAATCAGGAACCCATGTGATCTTTTCTTTAAATTCTTCTTAACTTTTCTGTCATTTTCTTATGTGTTATAACTTCTTTTAATAAATCTTTATCTTCTTTTCATAACTGCATTCCTGAGTCTGTGTGGTGATTCTTCATAGGCAGTTTTATTGTTCTTTGGACATATTTCTCTCTAGAAAGCTTGGATCTCCTCACAACTCCACCAGTAATGCATCAATGTCACAATTCTCCCACAACCTCTCCAATATTTAACATCTTCTCCTATGTAATTCTTTACTCTGGGGAAAAGGTCTTTCTCATGATAGTCCATTAGAATTATGGCAAAAATACAATTATTCTCCCTGAGAATATTTCTCCAGACTATAATATTGTGAAATTTTCTAAGTTAAAAAGCCTGAACTGGACCCATTTGTCTCTGTTTTTTTTTTCTTCCCCTGTTACAAGCCTTTGAATTTCCATCATCCATTGTTGCCACATACGGAAATTCACAAAAGTTTCTCAAATGGTGTTGTTTCTATTCCTACAAAATTTATCTTGGTCTCCAAAGACTCTTTATTATATTCAGCAGATCTTTCAAAATATTTCCCTAATATTAACTCCTAGGAAAAGAGTACTCCTTGATACTGTCATTGATAAGGCACTTCTTAGTCTTATGTAAGCTGTTTTGTGACCTTCTCTCTTGGGTCATCTACCTTAAGTCTCACATTTTTCTTTTCTTTCTCCACGTGACTGCCAAAGTGGTATTTAGCCATACCACTGCCATGCTTTCAATATTTCCGTTTTTCCCTCTAAGATCTAATATGAGCTATAATTGTTCCTGCTAATTTTTTTTTCATAAGCTGACCCCAATATGTCTTTGCCACCTCATTATATGTTAATCTTCTCATTGAAGTCAATAGTCCAGTTAAATTGGCCTTCCCTCCTTCCTTCCAAATGATCCTCATTCTCTACTTTCCTTGCTCCTACAATGGATCTCCTCTATTCCTAAAACATCATTGCTCCTAATCTACTCTTTTAATTTTTTGATTTGTTCATAGCTCATCTCAAAAGCCAACATCTACATGAAATGTTTCCTGATTTCCACCATTTTGAACTATATTTTTGTAAAGTCTACATATGCTTATTCATGTATATGCTTTCCCACAAAGAATATAAAAATGAGAACAGATTGATCCATTTTTGTCTTCATATTCAAGTACCTAACTCTTGGCATATGTAGGTGTTAAATAAATGAGTGCAAATTGATTAACTAATTGATTGAATTTTAAAGATAGTTCAATATTTGTTAAGAATCCTACTCATGGCAAAGATAAATATATATATTTAAAATAATCAATATTGCAGAGGATGTGGGAAAACCTGAACCTTATTGCAGTGTTGGTGGTGTTGTGAAGTGATCCAACTATTGCTAGGGGTTGGTGTCACCAAATTAAAATTGAGAGGTGTTTGAATGGTTAAAGAATTCACACACTATTCTGGGATTATAAATCTGCTCAGGATTTATTATACAGGCCCACAAAGTATACAGATTCAAATCTTTTCTCCTCTTGTAGAATCAGCAAACACCAGTTGCTTAGCATAACAAAAGACCAGGCCAGGTTTTTTTGGGACAGAGACACAGAGAGAGAGAAACAGAGAGAGGAAGGAGAGAGAGAGAGAGAGAGAGAGAGAGAGAGAGAGAGAGAGAGAGAGAGAGACTGTCTTCAATGCCCATAGAAGAAACTTTGGAGTTTAAATGCAGAATAAAACTTATTATTTTCTATTTTTTTAAAGTTTTCTTATGTATTATGTTTTGTTTCTTTCTAATTTTTTTCTGATTTGATTCGATTCTTCTTTACTTTTTTAAAAAATTTTATTTATATAAGGCAATGGGAATGAGTGCCTTGCCCAAAGTCATACACCTAGGCAATTATTAAGTATTTGAGTTCAGATTTGAAGTCAGGTCCTCCTGACTCCAGGGCTATTGCTCCATCCACTGGCGCCACCTAGCTGTCCAGATTCTTCTTTACTTTTATGACTTATATTAGATTGTCTTCTATCAGAGGGAGAGGCAGGAAAAGAAGGGAAGGAGAAAAATGTAAAAAAAATGTAAAAATGATTTGCTGAAAACTATTAGCAGGAAAAATAAAGAAACAAAATATTAGAAATAGAAAAAGAGGGGTGGATAGGTGGCGCAATGGATAGAGCACCAGCCCCGGGAATCAGGAGTACCTGAGTTCAAATCTGGCCTCAGACACTTAATAATTACCTAGCTGTGTGGAATTGGGCAAGCCATTTGACCCCATTGCCTTGCAAAAAACTAAAAAAAAATTAAATAGAAAAAGAATAGAAAAATAACTCATTTAATATCTAGGCATCATATTCTATTTCTAATAGAAGATCAATATATTTGGCGGGACAGTGACACAGTACTCATCTAGGGAAAAGAGTTTGTCTTCTGCATTGTCAGGGGTGATGTTTGTCCTTCATTCTTGAAGACCATTGACCATTGGGGTGGTGATATCCTGATAAGTAAGTGAATTGGATTTAAAGGAGGGGGTGCTATGCTAAATCAACAGCCTCACTTTCTCCCTTAAAATCATCTAGATTCAGTGGCCAGATATGAATCAGGACAACTAAAGATGGTCTTGTATGCAAGGCAGTTGGGGTTGAATGACTTGTCCAAGGTTACAAAACTAGTAAGTGACAAGTGTCTGAGGCCTCCTGAAACCACATTACAGGTGTTACATCTTTGATTGATCTTCCAGTT
Organism: Macrotis lagotis; assembly: GCF_037893015.1. Classification (NCBI taxonomy): domain Eukaryota; kingdom Metazoa; phylum Chordata; class Mammalia; order Peramelemorphia; family Peramelidae; genus Macrotis; species Macrotis lagotis. The sequence goes on along the minus strand of NC_133658.1, from coordinate 438,693,561 downwards.
GGAGGCAATTCTCTCCTTATTCAGAACTTCTAAGTTGACTCTATGTCCTCATTTGCATTTTTCCTTCTTCTTATGTTCTTTTTCTTTCTTCTCTATGGAATAAGAAATGAGGAAACTCAATGTTCCTATTCCTAGAGGGATAGGAGGTAAAGGTGGGGAAGTAAGGGTGGGAGTATATGAGTCTTTTCGGCTTCCAAGATACAAATTACTTTTTTTAAATCAGTCATTAGGATTCTGAGATCTTGTCTAATAAATAGAATCTGAACCATGTATATGCTTTTTTTTTCTCTTCCCTGGCAAATCTTGCATTTTTATTTTTCTAGTCACTGCTTCATAACCTTTAGAAACAATGACAATTCCATAGATTGTGTAGAATATAGTTAAATTGTACAAATAAATCCTTTTTAATCTCTTTGGATTATAAACATAATAAACATAAACATAAACATAATAATGTATTGTAGGATCAAACTATTTACATACACTGATGCAAAGTTCACTTTAATGAGAAGAACCATATACCATAGTATACAGTATCAGAAATATTGCATGGTGAAGAAATACGAATGACTTAACTACTGGCAGCAATTTAATAATCCAAGAAAATTCAAAAGGCCTCAAGATGAAGCATGCCAATCCCCTCTGCAGAAAGAGCTCTGATATTGACTGAATATAGACTGAAGCATGTTTTTTATATTTTCTTCCTTTCAATTTTTTTAAATCTTGTCTTCTTGGATAAAATTACTAATGTGGAAGTTTTTACATAATTGCACACGTATAAACAATATTGGACTGCATACCATCTCAAAAAAAGAGGAGAGTAGGAAAGAAGGAACAAAGAAATAAAATTCACAACATATTTTTCTTTTTTTATATATTTTAATTGCTTTCTAATTATATACAAATTATATACAATAGGAGTTTTGTTAGGTTTTGAATTTTACAATATTTCCCCACCCTCTCTTCCTTCCCCCTCCCCCCCACAGAAGGCAATCTGATAATATTTGTGTTTTTTCCATGCTATGCATTGATCACAATTGAATGTATTGAGAGGAAAAAAACATATTCCTGAGGAAGAATATTAGAAATAGCAAAATTATGTAGCACATAAGACAACATTTTTTTTTATATTGAAGGTAATAATCTTTGGTCTTTGTTTAAACTCCACAGCTATTTCTCTGGATACAGATGGTATTCTCTATCACAGATACCCTAAAATTGTCCCTGATTGTTGCACTGATGAAATGAGTAAATCCATTAAGGTTAATCATCACTCCCATGTTGTTAGGGTATAAAATGTTCTTCTGGTTCTACTCATTTCACTCAGCATCAGTTCATACAAATCTTTCCAGGCTTCTCTGAATGCCCATCCCTCCTGGTTTCTAATAGAACAATAGTGTTCCATAACACTGTTATATGTTATGGAACCACAATTTTTCAGCCATTCCCCAACTGATGGACATTCACTTGATTTCCAGTTTTTTGCCACCACAAACAGGGCTGCTATGAATATTTTTGTACAAGTGATCCTTTTACCCTTTTTCATCATTTCTTCAAGGTATAGACCCAGTAGTGGTGTTGCTGAATCATATGCACAGTTTTATTGTCCTTTGGGCATAATTCCAAATTGTTCTCCAGAAAGGTTGGATGAGTTCACAGCTCTACCAACAACACATTAGTGTCCCAGATTTCCCACATCCCTCCAACATTGATCATTGTCCTTTCTGGTCATATTGGCCAGTCTGAGAGGTGTGAGGTGGTACCTCAGAAATACTTTAATTTGCATTTCTCTAATAAGTAATGATTTAGAGCAATTTATCATATGATTATGGATAGCTTTGATTTTCTCATCTGCAAATTGCCTTTGTATATCCTTTGACCATTTGTCAGTTTTGGAATAGCTTGCTGTTTTTATAAATTTGACTCAGTTTTCCATTTTAGAAATGAGTCCTTTGTAAGAAACTTTTTATACATTGCACACTACTATATGTCATACATACACATTATGTGCTGCATGCACATAATATTGAGAAAAGGAAAATGGATCTTATATCATTTTCTTATTGATCCTAGTTATACTTAATTAGTTTTGTCCTCTGACAACTTAGTCTCTGACTTTAAATAATTCAGAATTCAATTAACTTTGAATGATATGGTCTGCTATCAAAGAATTGGGTCAAATATTGGGCCAAAATGTTTGAGAGGCCTGGTAATTAATCATTTTATTAATTTTGGAATAATATCATTAATAAAAAGATGACCATTTGACTATCTCATTTAGATAAAGACCCCTCATGGAACATACATATTACTTATATATTCACAGAAAGGTAGGTTTTCCTGAGGTTGGAAACCAATCCTAATTGGTTAATAATTAATAAATATGATACATGAACCTATTCTTTTTTTATAGCCAATAATTGAAACAACTTTATTTAACATCTATGTGCTAGTACTGGGGATTCAAAAATGTAAACAACGTTCCCTGCCCTCAAGAAGTGTTAGGGATCCCTGAGGAACACAGCTGTGAAATAACAAGGGTAAAGATTTAAAAGACCCTCGTGGCCTCTTGTTGTTTTGCAAATATACTGGTTTTATTTCTCAGGAGACCAGCATGACTCAACTCCTTTGTTTTTTGAGACATTGATCAAGAGTCGTAGGACAACAGGCAATGAAGTATGCATAAAAATATGTAACTGTTTAACCAATGTGTAATGATTTAATCAATGTGCAACATTTAACATGTTTGCTGCTTAAGCTGGTAGTGTGAGTTGTTCACGAGTATGGAAGTAGACTAAAATATAAGCTGCTATTTGAACCTAATAAACTTGGAGTGCTCACCATCTCTGGCTCCTGTCTCATTCACTGTAGTTGAGAATAGTCTTCTGCTGGCATAGGACTCTCAAAATAGTAGGTGCATTTTTCAAGTGGTGCCTCAACATGGAGCCCCCTAGAAGATCAGAAGAAGATTACAGAAGGACTTCAACCACAGGGCAGATCAGCCTCTAAAAGACAAAAGAGGCCTCCAGCTACAGCCCAGTATATATGGACTGGTGACATAAGAAAAATCTTTTCATGGAACAAGTACTAGGAGTTTCAGATAAAGAAACTCATATAAGATTATTATTTAAGGCTTTGAAGAAGCAGGGATGTACAGTAGAAATAATAGACATAAAGAAATATTTGGAAGTTGTTTATAAAGCATGTCCCTGGGTTTAGATGGGATGCCTAACTGATTGGATCATAGTAGAGGAACAAATGACTGAATTTAATAAGCATGAACAAGTGACTGAAGAGGTAGGTTTTATACATAATTTAGTGCAGTTGGTATATGCTGATCTCACTCACAGTTCCCTAGAAAGTTTGAAGTGTGTACACAGACTTCGGTTCAGATTTCTGGACAAAATTCACCAGTTTCTCCAGTACTTAACAATTTGTTATATCCAAGTCTAGAGCAGTTCTGGAATCAAATGGAAAATAATGACAGCGATAAGGTAGAACAATCAGAAGAAAAAGAAATAAAAGATTTGACAAAGAAAGATCAACAATTAAAAACCACTATGAAAGAAAAATATTTAGTAAAGGATACGAATATGGAAGTGTCACAGGAAAAAGTAAAGCCAGATACAGTCACCTTTAGGAATGAACAGGAGCTGTCACCTTTAAAACGGGGTACATATATCAAGCTATAAAGCAAGGAGAAAATTTCTCAGAATTAGGACTCATGATACCCGTTTTAGAAGACACTCAAGTAGACCCCAATACAGAACAAGCAATAGCAGTAAGACGTCATAGTGTAGTCCCTATTAGTCAAATAAAGGAAATGAAAAAGGCATTCAAGGAATACAGAGTAAAATCTCCTTTTATAATTTACAATTAAAAAATTTAAAGGCTTATGTTCTCACAGCTAATGATTGGAAAATGGTAGTGAAAGTATGCTTAACCCCAGGTGAGGCAGTAGCATGAATGTCAGAATTCACAGAAGACTGCAGAAATGTAGCAGCCTCATTATGCCCAGGAAACCCTGTAAATGCAAGCACTTATTGTGAAAAACTGACTGGAACAGAACAAAATTGTACTCATGGACACCAAATAATGTACACAATAGAAACTTATGAGAGATTTTCAAAATGTGCTATAGAAACCTGGGGGAGAGTTCTCATTTCAGAGGAAAGCAAAAAACCTTTTGCCACTATGATACAAAAACCAGATGAGCCATTTGTTGATTTTGTGGCAAGAATGCAGGATGCAGTGGCTAAAAGCATGGGGGTCCTCCTTGGCGTAGATGTGATGTTAAAACAATTGATAAGAACTAATTGCAATGTTGACTGTAAAAAAGCCTTAATAGGGAGTGGGCAGGATGCTTCACTGGAGGAAATGATTCAAAAATGTTCCAGCATAGGTTCTGCTAGGTATTCTGCACAAATCATGGCACAAACTATGGCTTGGGGTTTTCAAAAAAAATAGTATAAAATGATTTAAATGCGGAAAGATTGGGCATATCAAAAAGGACTTTAGAAATAAAGGGGGAGATCCTCTGCTGAGAGCTCCTTGTCCAAAGTGCAAAAAAAACCCAAAAAACGAGAACATTGGGCAAGTGAATGCCATTTAAATCCGATGTCTGGTCGATCCCTACCAGCACAGGGAAACAAATTGGAGAATTTTAGGAATGGAAGAAGAGGTCAGCTCAGGGACAAAGGAATTAAGAAAGAAATAGCAGGAGTTAACCTCTCACAGGGAACATTTTTAATTGATCTCTGTTCCCAAGGAAATTATTTAGAGTTGGTACCACAGTCACTCTTCCTCTACAAGAACCAAAAATAGATAGTAATAAATGTTTAGTGGTAAACGCACCAAATATGGACTATCCCAGCTTATATATTCAGGTTGCTATATTAGAAGAGAATGAAATTTCAGTTTTTAATCCCCTACAAAATCATATAGAGATTGAAGTTAATCAAGTAGTAGCACAAAGAATATTATTAGAAAATTGAGGTTCTGCACCAGTAATGGGAATGTGTACAGAAAAAATACAGTCCTCTAGACCTATGAAAACCATAAAGGTAGGAAAGGAATGTTGGATACAGGAGCAGATAAAAACTATTTTTCTTGTTAGTTTTTGGCCACATAATTGGCCTTTAGAATCCACAGATAATCAATTATTAGGTATTGGAGGATTCCAAGATATTCAGTTCTCAAAATATTATATAGATTGGGAATTTGAAAATAAACATTGGAAAATTAGACCATATATGGTACAAAGACTTCCCATGATCTTATGGGGAAGAGACTTGCTCATGCAAGCAGGATTCATCATTTCTACAGATTTTTCATAGGGGCCACTGAAAGAAAAGAAAAGTTAATGTCCCCTAGAATAAAATGGAAATTAAATGAGCCTTTTTGGATAGATCAGTGGCCCCTAAGTAAGGAAAAATAGAAGCTCTAAAACAAATTATTGAAGGAGAAATCAAAAATGGTCATATAGAAGAAAGTACTAGTCCATGGAATTTGCTGGTCTTTGCTATTAAAAAGAAGTCAGGAAAATGGAGAATGCTTACAGACCTTAGGGCTATAAATAATTCTGTGGAATCCATGGGAGCTTTACAACCTGGACTTCCCTGTCCTAATATGATCCCTGAACGATGGTCATTATGAGTTATTGACATAAAAGACTGCTTTTATTCCATACCTATACAAACAGAAGATGCCATTGGATTTGCTTTCTCTATACCTTCTGTTAACTTAAATTCCCCCATGAGGAGATTTCAATGGAAGGTATTACCTTCCTAAGAGATGAAATAGTCCATCCATGTAGCAAAATTTTGTAGATAAAATCTTATGCCCCATTCAAGAAGAATTTAATGATGTAATTATCCTTCATTATATGGATGATATATTAGCTTCTCATCACAATGTCAATCTTTTAGAGAATGTCTTGAAAAAGGTGGAGAGAAGGGGTGGCTAGGTGGCATAGTGGATAAAGCACTGCCCTTGGAGTCAGGAGTACCTGCGTTCAAATCCTGTCTCAGACACTTAATAATTACCTAGCTGTGTGGCCTTGGGCAAGCTACTTAACCCCATATGCCTTGCAAAAACCTAAAAAAAAGGTGTGGAGAGGGCTTTAGCTTGTCAGGGTCTAACAATAGCTCCTGAAAAGTTTCAGAGACATCCATCCATTAATTATTTAGGACAAATACTAAACCCTACACATATAAATATAACACCCCCAAATATAAACATAACAAAACTAAATACTTTAAATAAACTATAGAAATTATTAGGGTGAAATACAATGGATAAGATCAAATTATATCTACCTACCTTATGATACTTTGAAACTCTTATATGAAATGTTAAAGGGTGATCCAGATTTGAATTCACCAAGACAGTGGTCCCCTGAAGCTACTCAAGCTATGTCTCATTTTATTGAAGTATTACAAAAAACTTTAACTATTGGGATTGATCATAAAAATACACTTGATATTACTATACTTAATGCTTCTTATATGCCCACTGGTGTTATCCATCAAAGAACTGGGATTGTTATTGGTTATGTATTCTACTATGATAGCACAACTTATTCATAAGTGTAACACTCCAGAATTGCAAATTAGTGGATAACTACCTAATAAAACTTAAACACCATATTCATTAGATATTATAAAAGGATTTATAATGGAAGATGAGTTCTGACAGGTTAGTAAATAACAATTTTTGTATTGGGATTCCTTTAATGGTTAACCAGTTATTTCAAAATTGGCCCTGGGATATTTCAAAAGTAGTAAAGTCAGAACCAGTGCAGAGCTATACTGTCTATACTGATGCTACAAAAGAATATAAGGCTTCTATTTACTGTCCTGCTTTAAAGATGTTACAAATTATAGATATGTCTTTTAAATTTACACAAAAGAAAGAATTATATGCCACCATCTTTGCTGCCTCCATTCCACATCCCATCAACTTGATAGTGGATAGTCAATATGCAGCAGGTATCTTAAAGAGGATAGAAACAGCTTTTATTAAACAGAGTGATGATACTATATTGTAATTGTCCCAAGACCTTCAATCATGCATTAAGAAATGATTACATCCCTTGTTCTGTATGCATATTTGTTCACATTCTGGGTTTACTGGTGTACCTTTCTGAAGGAAATGATATAACTGATGTATTATTGATTGGTACGGTAGAAGAGGCTCATAAAGTCCATGTAGGATTTCACCTTTCAGAAAGGTCTCTTACACTTCTATACCACATTTCTAAGGAAGAAGATAGATATTAAAAAGGTGTGTTCAATGTGTTCTGTTTCACCCACCTGATTTGTCTTTGGTCCCAAAAATTCCTAGGGGGTGCATTCCCTAGGGGAATAAACCTAAAGTTAGGACAGACATGGCATGTTATACATACAATTATTTAACATTTAATGAACATCTTATAACTCTGGCCACGAGATACTACTGCCATCCTCCAGTAGATGGCAACAATTCTAACCTAAACAAACAACTTGTACAAAAGGTACATAATGAACAAGTTATGTGAAAAGATCCGGATAGAATGTGAAAGGGGCCTAACAAGGTAATAACAAGAGGGCCAGATTTTTTTGTATCTCTACAGATGGAGGTGAATGCTGGATTGATCAAAGAAATATGAGATCTATCACTGAATAAGCAACAGAAGAAGACATGGAGAAGATGATCCCATAAAAAAGGGAAAAAGGAAAAACAAGCAGGTTACACAAAAACTATGGACTGTTGTGATGCCGTTATCTCAAATGTAGACTAGCATGGTGGAATGCCTAGAGGAAGAAAAGAGATGGGCTTTTTATCCTTAACTGCCTTGGGTCCAAGTTGTGGAAGGAGAAAAGACCCCTCCTAATACATGGAAATCTTTCACAAATAGTTCAGCCACAATTTGAATGTGATCCATTTTACAATCACACTAATCCTCCTGTTTGATTTAATTTTACTGGATTATCAGCAAAATATCCTCTCTGT